>NC_039284.1:15269644-15399644 GCF_003368295.1 Carassius auratus
GAGGAAAAGCAGGAGATTACAGAGTCTACATGCATCAGAGATCCGGAAGCCTTCGCTCATTTCAGTGGCGTTTCAATGGCTTCACTTGTCTTCATGCTACTTGAGGCACCAGATGATTGATCAAACTAGCATTTAGATCCATTGCTAAATGATGCTCTTTAATATTTCATTCAATCAGAAAGATGTGTAAACACTGAATAGACCATCACACCCAGAATACATCGATGAACCCGTTTCCTTTTATTTCCCCCGAAAGCATAAATACTGTAATTAAGATGCCATTTGCAACCACTTTTACTTCTGTAATGTAATATTTCATTGGACATCTTTGAGTATGAAGACAATTTTTTTTTTAAATATAATCAGAATTAGGTGTAGGAATAGTTCACCCAAAAAAATCGCTGAACATTTACTCAACCTCAGGTCATCCGAGATGTAGATGAGTTTGTTTCTTCATCAGATTCTGAGAAATGTAGCATTGCATCAGTGTCTCATCAATGGATGCTCTGCAGTGAATGGGTGCCGTCAGAATGAGAGTCCAAACAGCTGATAAAAACATCACAATAATACACAAGCAGTATAGAAACGTCACTTCTCAAGACATTAACTGATGGATTTGAGTGGTGTGGATTATTTGTGATGTTTTTATCAGCTGTTTGGACTCTCATTCTGACGGCACCCATTCACTGCTGACCATCCAGGGGTCAGACAGTGATGCATTTTCTCCAAAAATGGAAAAATTTCTCCTAAATCTGCTGTATGTTCTTGATGGCCTGAGGGTGAACACATTTTCAGCTCATTTAAATTTTGGGGGGAAATATAAGCTTAATTTGCATGCACTTCATGCTGTTTGCACCTACAGAATCTGCATTTGTAAATTATGTAAATCTTGGTGATTAAATTGGATCTTAAATCATCATGATTCAGCTGAACAGCTGCTCTGAGGAAGATGCCAATGACACTATAAAAAGATTAAAAACATTATTAAACACACCATATATTTCTGTAAACATATCTAAATGCTGAACATCAAGAACGTGCTTGTATATTTCTGTTAGTGATGTTGTCTAAGTCAATAAGTTCTCATGAATGCACGATTTTCAGCTGTTAGACCATAAAACAGACGAGAAAATAATCCCACAGATGTTCACTGAAGGATCTACAGACCAGAAGATCACAGAGAAATGATGATTATTAATACTAATTAAAAAACAATGAAATACTAAATAAAAACAAAATATATATTAATAATCTAATATTGATCTGTAAAATAAAAACAAATAATATAATATCATTTTAGCTATTATTATTATTATTAATAATAATAATAATAAATATATCATATTAATTTTTTTTAATGTCTAAAATAAAAAATGCACAAAATTAAGATACTAATAAATAAATAAAAACTACAACTCAATAAGAGAAATTATTAATGCCATATGTTACTTTTAAATATAAACTATAAGTAAAATAATATATAAAAATATATACATTTGGCTATTATTATTATTAGTATTATTATTATTATTATTATTATTAATAATAATAATAAATACATTATATAAAATAGAATAAATATATTAAACACAAACATATTTAATAAAATATTACAGAAATATAACATAAAAAAATAAAAATAAAAAATAAGACACATTACTATTTTAAATATCACTGTAAAATAAAGTATACAAATTATATAAACTTGTTTTTTATTTAAATTATAACTGCAAAATTACAATATTGATATTTCCTCTATTTTAAAAGTTTAATCATTAAAAAAAGGGTAAAGAGAGAAAAATATTTGTAACAATAAAACAATTTTATTCTAATATTGTCTGTGCATGTTCCAGTGATGTTCTGCAGTGAAGAGACTCGTTCCAGCTCTGTTTGCAGCAGGATCTTCTCGTGTTCCTCATAACTCATGACTGGTTTGGCCCCGGGGCCCCTGCAGCCAGAATACTGTTCGACTTTTATTTAAAGTGCTTTCCTCCGACAGCATGACAGACGACACAGGTTCATAAGTGAAAGCCACTGTGTGTACTGCAGACACCAGCTCTGAATAGCACATGAATAATACATGCAGTTATTGAATATTAAATTGACTCTTTAAAAGGGGAGTTCTGTGTCAGCCGGACAGATGGGTGTGAGATCGGCACTAAAAAAAGACCAAGCCTGGAAATAGCCTATGCTTACTGCATGATTATTTTCATTCATTCATCACATGTGCACTAAACATAATGCATGTATTATCTTTTACAGTACATTTTAATGATGCTTTTTAACGTAAAAATTCAGCATCACAATGCAAGGGTGTTTTTTTTTTTTTTTTTGTTGCAGAAATGCTGGGACTTGAAAAATTATCATTTGAATAGATATATTTAGAAAGAATTAACCATTCTAGAATGACTAGAATATATACATACATACATATATATATATATATATATATATATATATATATATATATATATATATATATATATATATAAAATCATTCCACTTAAGTTTTCATTTACTGTTTTTGAGCCATTCAATATTATTAGAAAATATTAATAATAATTATTTTTTTTTTTAGAGTTTTATTCTTATTCTTTATTATTATTAAATAAAAATACAATTATTTTGTAAAAAAAATTGTAATACTACTGTACTTTTAAAATGTACTTTTTAATTTTATAGGACAACTGTAAATTTATAATACAAATTTTTACATCAAAATTTCTTAATTTTCCTCAAAATATCAAGAATCGCATTCTATGAGCATAAAGTGAATTTAAAAAGGTAAATATATATATATCAATTTCCAATTGAAATTTAATTTACACTGATTTTGATTTGTATAATAGCTAGAAAATAATAATAATAATAATAATAATAATGAATTTTATTAGGTTCATCAATAAATTATAATATAATAAATATATAGGAAAATAAATATAAATATTTTGTTAAAATACTACAATACTACATATAAATCAATATCAATATAATAAAATGTGAAATTTATTGTAAAAAAATGGTACAGTATGATAAAACATATTGTCACGTGGAAATACAGTTAGATTCTAAATAATAATAATAGTTTTTATTTTTTTATATGTAATATATTCACAATGTTTTTGATCCATTCAACATGACTAAAATATTAATAATGAGTTTATTCATGATTTTCATTTAATAAAAATATGAAATAAAACAAGAAATTTGCTGTAAAAAATAATTTTGTACTATACAAATATTGTACTATATACACACACACACACACACACACACACACACACAGAGAGAGACTGTATCCTCATGTGAAGTCTGGAATTCTCTCACATGTGCATGTTTCATGCAAATCTAGTTTTGTTTCCTCTGCAGGATGCCGGAAAAATGAAAGGTCCTGCTGAGAGGAAAATAAATTGGATTTAGATTTATCTGCACACCTGCATATATTACAGCTCTCCTGTGCACGGAGACCTCTGTTCGTTTCTCTCTCCGTCTTCAGGAATCCAGCTCTGCCTGTAATAAACTATATTACTGACTGAAAAACCATCGCTTTCTGCAGCATAATCACAAAAAACACTGACATCATCTCAACACCTCCTAGATTTGCCAGCTGTTTTCTATTTTATCTAATAATATATAATAATATATAAAAATTATATATATATTATGATTACTATTTATTTATTTACTTACTGTTTTGTAATGCACTGACATTTCAGCAGCAGCTGGAATATATAACTACATATTTATTATATTTAACTTAGGTTGTTGCATTATTTATTTAATGTATGTTTGAATGAATATGTCATGAAAGCTTGTTTTTTTATTAAAGTCACCATTTAAATGTTCATATTTCAAAACTTGAGGGGAAACACAACTGCATTGATTTTTAAATAAATGTGATTAATACATTGATTATTAAATAAACTTGCATGTGCAATTTAAATGTTTATATGCAACTCAGTTTGTATTTGAGTGTTGATTATTAAATAAATGTCATTAACTGATAATTAAATAAACTGTATATTTGGTTTCATTTTTTGGCTAAATTAAAACTTAAATTGTATATATTTTTTTGACAAAATACGCAGCCTGACACTGAAGAACTGCAAACCTGGTGCTTTTTACACACTCATGCAAAACATTTTTTTTTTTTACAATTACTATATTTATCAAAACAAAATGGTGCAACCAGAAATCCCAAACTAGGTGTGTTTGTCCAATTCACCGAGGCTTTCTCTAGCAAACTCCACCAACAAGGTTTCTCAACAAGAGCGTCGTCGGTCCACCTACATCTGTGATAATCACCAACGCTTTCTCTCTTTGGGCCTGGAAAGAATGCAGTGAAATGCATATTCACTCTGACGATGGCAGAGCTGTTGAGGAGGAGGTTTTAGATCAGATGAGTCAGCGTCTCTGGGCCGCCGGCGCGCTGGAGAGCCGCTGTTGTCATTGTTGTCACCTTGTCCTCCGCGAGGCTCCTCGCCATGTTGGATGCCCTTTCTCACAACCTCATTAGCTCCAGTGCCTTTGGCTCCAGTCACACACAGGGAGCCTTCCCACCAGAGTTTCTATGGTAACATGCATCAAGACCCCGCTGCCTTTGGGAGCCGAATCTAACCGAACCATGTCGTATCAAAGTGAAGGGCCACGGCGCATCTGCTCTGACCAGAATCCCTTGCTTTGAGCTCACTGGATCGCTTTCAACCACCAAAGACGAGAGAACGACCTGAAGGACAATGAGAGTCAGCCTGGCGCCGAGCGAAGCCTTTTCATGTCACTAATAAGCAATTAAAACAAGCGAGATGTGTTAGATCTGGAGTTCAGACACGTACTGCTGTCGTGATGAGGTGATGCTAATACTGGTTATTTATTTTGCTTTGGAAAAATGCTGAGTTAATAAAATGAAAACCTCATTCATACTTGGCTTCGGACAATAGCAAATGTTCAATGAATAAATGTTGCTTAAACTAAAGTTGCAGTAACACAAGTAAGAAATAATCAGGTGTCATACAGTATTAAACCAGCAGGCAAGTATTGTTTTGTAGAAAACCTTTATTGAGTACGGAAGTTTTAAGTAGCCATGCATTATAATTTTTTTCCTTTTTGTTTTCTCGTTAAAACGACTTAATTTTCTCGTTATCTCGACATAACGAAAGTTTGTTTTCTCGTTATAACGACTTAATTTTCTTGTTATCTCGACATAACGAAGTTTGTTTTCTCGTTATAACGACTTAATTTTCTCGTTTTTGACATAACGAAGTTCGTTTTCTCGTTATAACGACTTATTTTTCTCGTTATCTCGACATAACGAAGTTCGTTTTCTCGTTATAACGACTTATTTTTCTCGTTATCTCGACATAACGAAAGTTTGTTTTCTCGTTATAACGACTTATTTTTCTTGTTATCTCACAATAACGAAATTTTGTTTTCTCGTTATAACGACATGACAGTTTTACTGTTGCTATAGTAACGAACTCAACTTTGACAGGCATCTGATGGACAGCCATGCAGGCGCTCTTACTGTAGCCTATATTTCAGCAAATTTAGCTTCGTCTAGGTAATAACGTCTACAATACTGAACATAAATAAAGGCTGATCAATCACTGTTGATTTTTCCAGAGACAGTACAACGAACGTTTTGTTTTTGTAATTAACATGTTTAAATGGCAACACCGCGCCATTAGAGCTGCTTGGATTAAACTCACTTTTCATTTTCCCTTTATTTGAATTAAAATTATATATAATTTGTAATTTGTAGTAGTCATTATATGATGTGGCAGATATCATGTGTGTTACAAGCTTCTGTTTGAAAAGAGCGTTCATGTGTACGTGTAGTGTGTGTGTGTGTAGAAAAAAAACGATTACAACATTATAGAAAAAAAAACTGAATTAAATTAGCCTATGGATTTTACATATACATCACATTTCTCATCAATATGGTTAACAATAAATATTAGTAATAAGGAAAAGAAGCACATCAGCCTACATCGTTAAATCCCGTCCTACTGTAGATAAACAGAATACAGTGACGTCAACCTTGGTTTTGATAAGCAGTTATTTTATGACACAGAACGTGTTGGTGAAACTCATGCATCTAGCAGGAACTTGATACACAAAATATTCATATTGATTCAAGCATTTAACATTTATGAATTAATTCAATGTCAGTAATGAACAAGACTGCACAAATTGTAGCGATCACAAGGAAGGTCCGCGTACAGTAAAGTGGATAGTATACAACACCCCATCAGTTATATTCAGGTCTATAGTGCCACCTGCTGGCGCAGTTTTGTAACTTCTTAGAGAAAACGAAGTCGTTATAACGAGAAAACGAACTTCGTTATGTCGAGATAACGAGAAAAATAAGTCGTTATAACAAGAAAACGAACTTCGTTATGTCGAGATAATGAGAAAATTAAGTCGTTATAACGAGAAAACGACCTTCGTTATGTCGAGAAAACGAAAAAATTGTCATTATAATGAGAAAACGAACTTCGTTATGTTGAGATAACGAGAAAATTAAGTCGTTATAACGAGAAAACGACCTTCGTTATGTCGAGATAACGAGAAAATTAAGTCGTTATAATGAGAAAACAAAAAGAAAAAAATATATAATGCATGGCCGCTTAGAACTTCCTTAATTGAGTGATTCTGACACCTTGTAATTAAACAGGGAAACTCCTGAAAACAGAGCTATGACCACATACTGCAACAGTGCGGAAAATCAACATCAAAAACTAGATTTTTACATTACATTTTACAATACTCTCTCGTTTGCTGTCAGCGTTAAGCTTTAAGGCTATCGGCCTATAATGCTCTGACTGATGTGCCTTTACAAACTAATAAGAATCTACACAGTGTAAACAATCACGTCTTACACTTCAGTACCGAACCAACAAGTACTTAAAAAACGATTTTATTCCTCCATCCATCGCATGTTTGATTCTCAGCTTCAGAAAACATCTCACTCCTGGATGACTTATGCATGAAAGTTCAACTCACTGACCCCACGAATGAGCAACAGTCATACTTCTGCTGATTACACACACGCACACAGGCTCATGAGAGTTTTACTGCGGTAACACGTGAGAAGTCTGCGGGGTAAACCTGCGAGTGGGTGGAAGCTGCAGCAGAAGGACTCTAATTCTGTCTGCTGCACGCTTCAACGGCTCAATGCTCAAAGAAAAAAAAGGGCCGCGATCTTAAGTCTAACTCAAAATATATGCAGTTGCATGGAAAAGACTCAAGTAAGAGCAAATGCATCCACTGACAATCCAATGCAGCGAAGAAATCAGTGAAGGACGCAAAATCAACTCAAATCACAAAATAACTCCAGCTGGCCTCATGTTTTCAACCAAAATGTATACCATTTCTAAACACAGATGTATGACTTAATATTGCATTTATAATAACAATGGCAATAATAATAATAATTATTATCATACATTTATATCAAATGACAATACTTTATTATAATTAATAATAATCATAATATAAATAAATATGAGTACTATTAGAAAATTATATGATTCTGAGTCAGAAGTCTATATAATAATTACAAATAATATTTATTAATTTTATATAGAAACCCTTACTTTGAACTACAAATTTCTATATTTCTATAATTAATATGAAACATAAGAATAATATAAAATGTTTCAATATATATTGAGAGACATTTGATTTAATAATAATAATAATAATAATGACAATCCTAAGCAATAAGACTGTGTAAATATTATAAAGTATTTATTTTTATAATTTAACATTAGACATATTTTTAATATATATACTATTTTGAATTTGCAAATAATAATAATAATAATAATAATAATAATAATAATAATAAATGTCTTTAAATTATCTAAAATATTTAATAATAATAATAATAATAATAATAATAATAATAATAACAAAAATAATAAGCATCAGTACATTAGGAATTTCAATAATCCTAAATTTTAAGTCTATATTTATAAATATACATCTTAACATTTAATCATTTTAGATAAAATCACTTACTATAATCTAAAACATATATACAATTAATTAAATGTTTTATTAATATTTACATTTAATAAAATACTTTTAATTTGCAATATTAATAATTATATTTAAAAATAATAATAATACATGTATATCAATCTATTAAAATGAATAATAATAATAATAATAATAATAATAATAATAATAATAATAATAATAAAAACAATTTCATAATCCATATTTTCAGAAATTCCTAATACTAAATACTAAGTCTATACTTATTACATGTATAAACACTAACAATATTTTTTATGTTTCTTTTATTTCTTATATTTCTACAACTATATTGAGACATATAAAGAAATGACAGAATGTTTATTTTTAATTGAACTATTTAAGAATAATTTAGTTTATTTAAGAATAGTTTAGCGCCATTAGCAAAGCTCTGGCTGCTTATCAACAGATGACCCACTACAGCTCCAGACATTGTGATTGGTTTTAATATGAATCATATACATTTATGACATAACCATCTCATTATCTTCTCCATTTTTCAATGGAGTAATTTACAGTATGCTACTGTTCTCTAACGAGTGATTTAACGAGAAGCCAAGGGAAAAACTCCTGAAAGATGAGCAGTTCCTCCGCTCTCTTCTGTCTGTTTTACAAGCGCACAGCAAATCAATGGCATCTTTCTTCTTTTCAATTAACAAAAACATCTTTAATGGCTCACATAAAAAAAACAAAAACAATTGCAAACAAAAGCAGCAGGATATTGTTGATGGTCTCAGCACACTAGTGATTAAAAACACTCACATTTCTTTCTTAATAAAAAAAGTTAGCTAAACAGCTTGCAATTGGAAGTAACCTGCTACTCTGGGACGAACAAAAGAGAAAATTAGAGTAGAGTTTGATGATTTGCCATAAAAGTAAAGAAAAGAAAACAGATAGATAAAAGAGTCTCTACTGTCCTCCAAGGTTGCATTTACTTGATTAAAAACGCAATAAAAACAGTAATGTTGTGAAATATTCAACGCTATCTCACGACCAATTTATACGTATTTTACGAGGTGGCTTATTCGTATGAATTTGTACGACCTCACTTGTACGATTTTATACGATTTGTCTAACGGTTAGGTTTAGGGGAAGGGTTAGGTGTAGGTCATTCGTACAAATTCATACGAATTGTGCAACTCGTAAAATACGTACGATTTGGCAAAAATCGTATGAAATTGTACGAGTGTGGTCGTACGAATTCGTACAAATAAGCCACCTTGTAAAATATGTACGAATTGCCGTGAGATCGGGTTGGAAATATTACATTTCTATTTTTCTATGTAAATATATATTTTCAAATATAATTTATTACAGTCTTCAGTGTCACATGATCTTCAGAAATCATTATTATATGATGATTTGTCAATGCAAGAAACAATTTAATTTAATTTAATTTAATTTAATTTAATTTAATTTAATTTAATTTAATTTAATTTTTTACCTGTGATAAATCCAAGTTAATGTATTTAAATATATACATTTACTTACATAATATAGTTATAAATCTATTATAATTCATTCAATTCCACTATTATTATTATTATAATTATTATTATTATTATTATTATTATTAATAAAATTTCACATCTATTAGAAATTCAATAACCCTAAGTCTATACTACCAAATTTTACTTAATAACTTCTTATAAATAAACACTTGTACATAAAATATAATTTTATATATATATATATATACATTTACTAACAATCTTTATTTAATTTGTAATAATAATAATAATAATAATAATATGTAATAATTATGTATTATATTTTACTAAAATGTATTATTAAAAAATAAATAAAAAATTATAAAATAATTACTAAATTAATTAGTCAAAATCTAATACTTATTATAAACATAAACATGTATCATTGCATATATAAATAAGTGTAAAGTAATCCCAAGTGGTAATTCTATACTTGTAAATATAAAAGCATTTATAAATATCTGATATTTACAGTACATATTTTTCTGAAATCACCACCATATATGTATAAAAAAGGCCTATATGAATCATGATGATGGTGATTCACAATATTGGATCATTCAAGTACATTTAATATAAACTCAAAAATGCAATTTAAACTCAAAATTCAATATCACTAAGCACTACCAAAAACAACCAAATATTTATCCAAAAAAGCCACCGGTGAGAGCAGAGTTTATTTTTGAACAGCATTTCTCCAGCAGCTTCACGTGTCCTCAGTGGTTCAATCGATCATCTCTCACACTCGTACAGCGTCTCATTCTCAGTCTGTGGAAACGGCTTCGACCTCTACATCCTCGGGTGGATGGACGGTTTGTTGTGGCTCGTGGATGCCCTCATATAAACGCGTCGCTGCAAGATTTATTCAGCTGCCTTTGACACCAGCACACCGCGTTTCCCAGAATCCCTCTCAATCATGACACACTCGCTCCGAGGAGATGCTTTATATCACAGCGCAAGAACAGAGAGAGAGAGACCGCAGTATTCACTCAGACCACCGCAGTACAAGAAGATGTAAAGAAACGAACGAGTAATAACTCATATAAACTCTTCATCAGAGTAACCAGATACAGCAAACAACAGGTAAAGTAAAAGTGCTTGAAAGCGAATGTTAAAATGTCAAACATTCCAGTGGTCCAACAAACACTATTTAAAAACATGAAATAAAGTTAATAACATATAATAATTAATTTTAAATGTTTTATTAAATTGCATACATTATATATATATATATATATATATATAATATAATTATGCATAAAAAACTTAATGTTAAATTCTAAGTCACAAAGATCCCACGAAAAAAAGCTTTTTTTATTAAAAAAATAATAATGCAATATATATAATTATATATAATTATATTTTGCAAGTTTATTATAAAAATTACACTATATTATACGTTTTTGTGTTTAATTTTGGGATGAAAGTATCTATTAATATAAAATTCAAGCCAATGAAACTGGAAACCACATCTAGATCACGTGATACAAAAGATAAAATCTATTTCATTTTGTTTGCATGATTAACCGCTTTCACAAACTCCTGGCTTTTTCCTCCACGTCCTTCTGATGCACCAACCACACTGGAATCAGTGAATCCACAGCATAAACTCAAGACTACAACAGACACACTGTCGACATCGGCTGTGGTGGAACATGACACGACTCTTCACTGCATTTGTGCGTTTCGTTCTCTCATTTCACAGACACAAATAACACCCGTGAGTGTCAGGAAAGAGTTCACCTGGGAGACCCGCAGCCCACGGGCTCCATATTTAGCCTGGCGCGGTCCAGATATAGCGTGGGTGCAGATGTCTGTCTGCCTGTGGCCATTCCACACCAGATTGCACAGACCATTACCCTCAAAGAGAGATGCTTATCACCCACAAGAGCTATTAACCTATATAGGGCCTGGGAAACAGAGCACGCTGCCGTAGTAATGGCTAAACCTCCTTTACACAAGGACGTGATTATAAACTGATGCGAGCGAACGGAGGAGACCATCTCCAATGGTGACGCCCATCTTTTCCACTATTTTCTCATTCATTTAGTCCACAGGCATCTCAAAAATGACTTCAACCTTCCAACTCTGCAGATGAACCAAAACACTAAAGTAATTGATTTCTGAAGGACAAAAAGACTAAGGTACACGAATGTGTCCCAGCTAACAAAAACATGTTCTAAGAATGTTTTGCTAACGTTCCCATTAAGATCACTAACATTCAAAATGTAAAAAAATAAATAAATAAAATACAAAAATTCTTGGTTATGCAAATGTTAAGGGAATATTCCATTAAGATGTTGCACACATTATGGAAACGCTACTTTGAATGTTCTCTGAACATTCCGAAACAAGAAGTAACATTTAAAAAATGTTAGCCAAACGTTCAACTAAAACGTTTCAAAAAAACATTCCATGAACAATATATAAATAATGATTTTAATGTTGAACAAACTTTCTGTTAATGATACTGAAAGAACGTATGTTTATAAGTTTGATAGCACCTTGCAAAACGTTATCCAAATGCTAGAAGAAAAACGGTAAAAACCATTGTTTATAATTATGACAATACATTAAAATGATACGATAATACAAGTTTGCAATATCAAGCAGCATAATGATCTTTGGTAGGCCTTCTTCTAAAAATGTTTCATAAATGCCATGCCCGTTCTTCATGTTAAAAACAAGGTGGATATGTTGTGGGTGAACTTTCCTTTTCTTATTATAAATTAGCATGTTGGAACTAGCATTGGCTAGCAGATTTGGGTGATAATAGCAGGATGCACTGAATACACCAGTCTTACCTTTGGCGTTTTGGTGCATTTCCCCGTTCTTGCATCTTTGATGTAGGTGATGTCCAATAGATCTGTTTCCTGAAAGAGGGAGGGGCATGTTTTAGGCCACAGCTCACAAGAACAATTGAATGCTGTTGAACTGAATCAATATAAGGTTAAATAGCACAAAAGACATAAAAGTTGACATGGAAAAATCAAGAATAAATAATTAAACAGACATGAAACGTAGTGACTAACTCACGCGCGCAGGTTTTAGATCAAAGACTCAATGGAATACTCTCGTTAGATACACTGGTAAGGAAATGATGCAGGGCCAGAGCGCCGCGTTATTTGCGTCTGCAGTGTGTAATGGACATGCTGATGGATATGATTTCTGACAGCTGCAGCAGAAACCAAAGCTGACGGCATTCTGCTGGCATGACCGAGCTACAACTGAACTGGAACAAAACAAAGATGCATTGGCTCCTTATTCTCATTTATGCAACACAGCAATGATTGGAAGGTAAAAATAGAACGTTATTTGTATGACGGTAAAACCTGAACGTCCTCATATGCTCCACAAACATTTGCAACACATGAGAACTTGACACAACGGTGGCCCTGTGATGTGACATCACACTCTAAAAACTAAACCACATTTGTCTGATTCTGTTATTTTCCTAATGCATGCTGATTTATAAGCTCATAGTAACTAATGGATACATAACTGCATTGTTTAACTATAAGCCAAGCCATATTTAAGCAATATCACGTGAGCAAGAGTGCTGTCGTTTACGAATATGAGTCTCACAAACAGCGCGCTTGCAACACTTCCGCAATCCGTTCCATAAACAAGAAGTTAATATCTATTAACTTACATTTTAACCAAACTATCACCAGTTAAAGTCTGTTTTGTGTTCCATCAATGACAATAGTTAGTAGACAGAGAATACACCTGTATGGTGTTTTGTTTCGGGATGATCCAGCGAGTCATTTGAGTGAACAATTCAATGACTCACTCATAAGAGCAGCTCTTTCTTTTCTTTTTTTCCTGAATTAATCAGTATGTTTGAATGAATCGGTTGAATGAATGATTCACTGACTCCTGAATGAATCCGTGTTTTAAACAAATTGAATTGACTGTCCCTTCTCGCCACCTATTGGCATAACTTGAAGAATTAAATGTGTTTAAATATCTATACCAATACACACACAAAGATATTATATACTGTATCTTATATCTCTGTGTTACTGTGCATTATTGTAAATTATTGGTCTTAAGAGTTTGGGTGGTTAGACTCAGACTGCAATGATGAATGAACTTGGAACTTGACATGAACATGGAAATTTTGGACTCAATAATTTTTCATACAGATAAATCCATGTCATGTGTAACATGACTCAACTGGCTAAGGACTAGGACTCATCACGGACTCTACAAGGTGGTTTCAGACCCAACACTACAGTCCTTGTGTAAATTGATGGGTTGCAATCCCCAGCCATCACTGACACGTTTCTGTGTGCGTGACACACTTCAGTGAACACAGGAGGACAGCAGACTGCAGGAGAATATACAAAGACACCCAGGATGTCATTTTTGGGCTTTGACCTAAAACACTAACACAGGACGAGAAACACGTCTCCTCTAATATTCACTCGGCCACGAGGTCATTCTCAACTCAACTCACGTTTACTAACTGTGAAATAAAAACATGCAGAAATGACATTGACGAAAAATTGCAAATTTAAATTTGTGCATTTTCCGAACACATGGAAGGTCCCTGCATGCATGCAATTATGATGCAATGCAATGCAGTTGCTGTTTTTTCAATATAGTTTCCCCGTTTTATGACTAATCTAATATTTATGATAATTTCAAGTGTGTGCCAAGGCTATCTGAATAATGAAAGCATCTCTCACTCAGCTGGTTCATCTATGAAAATCCGCGTATGGTGGCGGGAGCTTTACCAGCACCATGGCAACAGAGGATGGAGGTGGTCTATGATGGGGAGTTGGGCTAAAGCAAATTGAAGACAGGCACCAGGCACCCTTGAAATCAGCTTGCAGAAGACGTCGATAGCGAGCTCAGACTCCAGCTTCTGCACGCGCTGAAAATCCATTGAGATTACATGATCAAATATCTGTAAGTTCAGCAGAGCAAACCACACTCTGTTGACTCTCCATCCACTGAAATCTCACAAACCTGCTACTATATTCAATAATGGAGCCGGTTGTAAGTGACTGTCATGATTTGCTCGACTCTCAGTGGTGACAATCTGGCCTGCAGTGCTGCTAAATATAGAAACTCATGTATTGATTCAAATACATGCTTGGTTTGCATAACAATACAATATGCTATTATACTACTACTGGCCAGAGGCGTCTGTTCTGGAATTATATTATGGACATGAAAAACGGTCAGGTTTACTTTCATTGCTTTCATTGACTGGCATGTAGATTGTTATACTGTATATATATATATATAAACCGGGTGAAACCAAGAAAAGATAATAAACTATATTTTATATATATATAAAAAAAGTCCCATCTAAGGGCCATTAAAATTGTATTATATTATATTTATTATATTATTATACTAGATTACACACACACAGACACACACACACATACACAAAACTAATACAGTTTTAACAAAGATGAATAAAACGAACACTACCATGCATTTTTTTTTTACTTTATTTTTTGTATTTTTTTCACATTATATATTGATGTGCCCATTTTAGCCCATTTTAAGACCACCAGTATTTTATTTCATGATGATATTATTTTCAATTGTGTGACAATTAAGCACATTTTACATCCAAACTTTTCATATATATATATATGAAAAAAATATATATATCATCATGAAATAAAATACTGGTGGTCTTAAAATGGGCTAAAATGGGCACATCAATATATAATGTGAAAAAATACAAAAAGTAAAGTAAAAAAAAAATGCATGGTAGTGTTCGTTTTATTCATCTTTGTTAAAACTGTATTGCCATAACTTCGCAAATATTTCTGAAATTTACTAGCAATATTTGTTTTTACTCGCCCAGTTTAGCTCTTGAAAAGAATAAAAATAAAAAGTTTTTAAAAATATTTAAGACCAGTAACATGCATTAAGAAAGTGGACAGGGGCAGTTTGATTTCATGTATAATTATGTCTGAAAATATATAAAAGACATTTTAGGTTCATCAAAAGAGGTGAATTAATATAAAATGAAATGAACAAGTGCAAAGGAAGTTATATATATTTTTATTTTTTTTTCCATTATATTTTGAGGTAAAATTTAATTTGAAAATATTTTTGTTTCAGCCAATATCAATGTCTATGTATTTCAAGTGTCCTGTGAGCTTTTCACAATTAGCAATATTTCGTTCAATACCATCTAGAATCTGAAGACTGAGTCACTCAGACGAATATTATTCTGATGTTACTCACTGCTGCTTTCACAAACTGACATGAGTAATGACATGCTAAAGTTTGCTGCAATACACTTGCACTCGACTGAATCATAATGGATTCTCTTATATAAAAAGACAAGAGGAGAGCAGAGGGTGTTATATGCTGCCAAATCCACATTCAACTCATATGACCTCACTTCCTGCTGAGTTCACACTCATGTCCAGGTCACATTTAAAGGTACAATTTCTAAGATATTTGCATGTTTGACTTTGTATGTAATCTACTCGTGCAAATCGTTAAACTCGCGTTTGCTATGTATGCCCAATTATTGTGTTTGAATGTACACAAGTGGTAATCTTTTTCATATCGTCTGATTGATGGCCGTCAGCAGTTGGGTAGAAAACAACAAATCCCATCATTCCACGCTCCTTCTTAGCGTCATCAAACCACGCGATTGTTATTGTTTTGACAGAGCGCCCTCTAGTGGCAGGTCCTACAACCTGTACCTCTAAACTTGAATAAAAGTAAAATAAATGTCTAAATGAATAAGAAAAATAAATACATTTGAAAATAACAACTAAATTTGAAAATCAATAATTATCGTAGACAAACAAACAAACAAATAAATAAATTAATTAATTAAACAAATAAAGAAACATTACATTAGAAGATTAGATACAGTAGACAGACAGATAGACAATTGTTCAATAAAATAAAATTTTAATATTGATCTGATAGTTGCAAGGCAACATTTCTCATAGAAAAGAAACACAACAAAATTATTAAAACATTACCTAAAATAGGAAATGACCCTAACCCTAACCCTAACCCTAACGGAAAATATACAAAATAAAAACAGATTCGAAATATGACAAAAATATTTAACATTATCTCAATGATACTAAATTAACACTGCTCACAACTTCAACTTCAAAATTGTATTTACGTTTAATTCAGTATGTAACTTGCCATACCTTTGCAAATATTTCTGAAATTTACAAGTAATATTTGTTTTTCCTCGCCCAGTTTAGCCCTTGAAAAAAAAAAAAAAAAAAATGTAAACAATATTTAAGACCAGTAACATGCATATAATTATGTCTGAAAATATATAAAAGGCATTTTAGGTTCATCAAAAGAGGTGAATTAATATAAAATGAAATGAACAAGTGCAAAGTATTTTTCAACATTCTTTTACTCCAATTCATTTTCACAGCAAGTGAGCACTTAATTTTCTGGTTTTATCAGCTCAGTGGCCTAAATTTTAAATAATAAGGAACGACTGTGCTTTCTGACACAGAACGGCAGAATGAACTGATGTTATCTTACCAAACGTGCTTGTGATTCTTGTGATTCATGTCATTGTCTGGCATCCTGTTCTGCAATGCTGTATGCTTTTAATACAACGTGACATCCTGTTCTCTTCACCCACACTTAACTCCATCAGATCATTTCAACACAATTACTATTGAGCACCATCTATTAGATGGTGTTTATCAGCTCAGCAGCTCCAGGTACCTCAGTTAAGATCAACACTGAACAGTATGGCTTTATTTTTATGTTAAAATTGTTAATTGAAATGCAAAAAAGTGAAGGACAGACTCTGGAACACTTAAAATGAAAAATCATCTATACTTGGATGAAAATCACTCATTTAAAGGGGGACATTTCTCTGAGCCAGGCTCTGAGGCGATGTGAGCATTTGGCTGTTGGTGCTCCATCTGGACATAAAGACTCAACCTCATTCCCTCCGGACAGACTTTGGAAAGTGACACCACACAAGATAAAACAAACTGTTTCATTCTGAAGAGATGTATATTTATAATGTATTGTTTTAGTGATCAGGATGCTGAAGCTTAAGTGTGACGTGTGTGATATTTAATGTTAAAATAATTTCTATGTCATTGGCAGGTTAGTCTAGCCCTTAAGAAAACCCAAAGACCAGTGTTGTTACCGTTAACAAAAACTAAAACTACGTTAAAAAAAGGTAGGTTAATTGAAATAAATGAAATGTTAAATTAAATAAAATGGAATATTAAAAATGTATTAGAGAAATATTTATTTGCAATTAGTTGCAATAACAAAATTTCTGTTTATTTAGTTTAAATACTAAATAAAGAAATAAAAATAGACAATAAAAACAACAAAAACACAACAAAATAACGAAAACTTTCTAACAAAAATAAAATAAAATAAATATATAAATAAACATTTTATTTAATGTTAATTTATATGACTTAAATCAAATAAAATATATACAATTTTACAGAGACATATGAAAAAACAAGAGCTCAACCGATATATCATTTAGCCGATATATCGGAATCGGCGAATGTGCCGCAGATACGCCGCCGATATGAATTTTCTTTTACAAAACATATAACTTAGTTATATTCTTAGTTTTGCATGACGATATGATGAATGGCTGGCTCATTTTTAACAGTAGATTCAGCGATGTTAGAGACAGCCGTCTGCGGCGCATTAAAGGCTGTGTTACAGCCACCGGAGACGATCGCGGACACTCAGTCAATGCTGGTGTTTAGCTGGTGTAGAGGCCCAGAACTCATGCTTATCACATCGGTCTATTGTATTTTGTCGCACCACACCACACTTAGGTGCAGTAAACTGATGCCTTGTTCTATTTATGACGTGCTGACACGAAGTTTAAATTATTTTCAGTGGTCGATTTGTCGCATCTGTTGTAGCGCAGACACTTTGTCAGCATATTTGGTCTGTGAATAGGCTATTAAACTGCAAAAAATAATAATAATAATAATACGAATGTACTGCATGTTCACTTGATTACCAGAAAATACACAACATAGAGTTTGTGATTTATTTTTAGTTTTATTAATTATTATTGTTTATTAATTTTAGATGTTTACATTTGGAAAAGCTGTGCTTCCTGCATAAACCTGCCCCTGATGCTTGCTTGCCCTACACAGTTACCTTGTTTAATTTCTTAATTCAAGTTATATAAATTTTTATATATTTCTGCTAAGTTATTTATAATAAGTGAAGTAAAGTTTACTGTTAAGTGCACTGATGTCAGACTCATTTTGAATAATAAAGTGTATTGTTAAATTGTTAAATACCCTGCCTCCACTGCATAGGCCTATGTTTGGAACATTATTATAAGTGTTGAACACCACATTTGTGTTATCAATGTTTAAAGATGGTTATATATATATATATATATATATATATATATTCTGTTATGTAAGCTATATACTGTATTCTATATATAGTACCAGTTAAAAGTTTAGACACATGAATGGGAGGTGTCCAAACATTTAACTATACTGTACTATAAAATAGCCTACACATAAAGAATATTGGCCGATATATCGGTAGCAATACATTTTTTTGCTCCCTAATATCGGTATATAAAAATAAAAACTAAACACTAATGAATACTAAGGTGGTATGTTGATAATGCTACAATAACACTACCATGCATGGTTCAGTTTTAGTTGCTTTGCAATGATTTTTATCCTAAAAAGCGCTATACAAATAAACTTGAATTGAAACTTGAATTGAAAGGTTCAGCAAAAATTGCACACAAATCTAAGAAGCACTTGTGAAAAAACAAAAAACAAATAATCACAAGCTTCAATAAAACTGCATTCTGGTTTGAGAATTGTACCTTATTCTGATCCGTCCAGTACAGGAAGTATCCCTGAGGATCGACTCGTAACGTCACTGGAGTCACTGTAGAAGAATCCTGAGCAGAAATAAAATGACATATTTAAGTATAAACACACAGCAGAAATAATATAAAAATGGCTATGGACAACATATTCACAATATGTTTTAAAACTTGTTTTATTTCTACTTGTTGCAAAGGCAATATTTTTTTTTTTAAGTCCGTTTAGTTTAACTTGAAGGTCTAAAGTAAATAAATGGGAAACACTTGCTGTTGTTAGATAACAATTTTGGACAATATCTAAATCCAAGATGTCCTTATTTTTGGTCTGTACCGCCATGAATTTTAAATGCATGTATCTGCATTTATAATTATGTATTATAATTATAATGAAATAAAATAATTAAACAAACAAACAAATAAATAAACAAATTAGTTTTAGGAGAAATAAAATAAAATATAAAAGAAATATATTAAATAAAATATTTATCATTTTCATCAAGTTTTATTTTATTTATTGTATACAGACTACACTCACAACAAAGTTACTTAAAATAACAAAAAAAATAAAACCAATTCAAAATATTAAGCTAATAGTATATACTAAAATAACAGTGGCTTAGAGCAAACAGATGGAATAAAATTAATAAATGAAATTTTTATATCATATACGGCAGAATATAATCCATAAAATTTAATAAAAATAATAATAATTATTATTATTTAGGACAAACTTAATCGCAATATATATATAAGGTTGAAGTACTAAACTGACTAAATAAATAAAACAACTACTAATAAATACAAATTTATATATAAAAAAACAAATTTATACAAATGACAAAAACACAACAAAATAACTAAAAATAAAATTCTAAACATTAACCAAAGCTAATAGTATAAACTAAAATAACAGTGGCTAAAGGTCTGATTTTGATATCATATGGTCTGCACAGTTAACTGCAGCAGTTATTTTAAGCGCTCAGAATAAAAAGCACAGCAGAATCAAAGTCTTCTGTAAGCCCACGTCATGTTTCAGAGGGAGGTAAAGACTAATCTTGCCTCGCACAAGAAAAACACTTGGGATTTCTGTGGCAATCCACTTGAAAACATGTTTCTCGATACGGTCTCGGGACGAACCGAAATTTGAGGTTTGACTCAGACGTTGCATAAGCGTTCTATATCTGTGTGATTCACGCTGGCTGGTAATAATTTCCCACCGGTGGAAGTCACTAAATTTAAGTCACAGAACATTTGAAAAGACTAGGGATCTGCTGAGGTCTGAGATCTGTAATTGATTGTGATATTTCGGCTCTTGCGTGGGTCTGCCCACAGTCTAACTGCACATCCAACTTGTGTCTTCGCTAATGTAAGGCAGACAAGAAAGACGAGGAATTTAAAGCATGAAAGTTGCCATAGCAACAGGCCAACATTTCCCATTTTATTTGCAGAGAAAAGCTTTTAAACGTCAACATTTTCAGCATAAGCTCATGTAAAGCTGCACGGCATTATTGTGCTGATGGCAGGCAGACTCCTCCAGAATACTCACACCTACTGCATTTACTTAGAGATAACAGCTTCTAAAAGAGCACGAACACATTGAAAAGACGGGGTTCTGTCTCCTTTTAAACTTTAAAATGTTAAAACTTAAAACAATATTTCAGATTCTTGGACATATCATTCAATCAGAGGCACAGACACTGGTTTCTTCTTCCTTATAACATCTCAAATCGTTCTGGAGAACATGATCATCAGGTTTTGTTCAACTGCAGTACATTTTCAAATCCATGTTAATTGTGTGAATTGTTCTTAGGATGTTGTTAATTTGTAACGAAAATGTGTTTAAATAATAAAAAAAGGTAGAGCATGCTATAAATGGTATCAAAAAATGTGTGATAAACAATGTTTTAAATGAGGAAATGTGTACTTAAGTGTACTACCTAAAACATGTTTTAATCAGAATTCATAAGAAGTTTCTAAAATTAATGTATTTAGC
The DNA here is from genome assembly GCF_003368295.1 of Carassius auratus. Lineage (NCBI taxonomy): Eukaryota > Metazoa > Chordata > Actinopteri > Cypriniformes > Cyprinidae > Carassius > Carassius auratus. The sequence continues at coordinate 15,291,000 of NC_039284.1, forward strand.
TTTAAAGCATTACATAAAAGACAAAAGTACTGATATTAATAACATCAACAAATGTTTTATTCTGGATAATGTGCATTAAAATGCTAAAATGCTAGAATTTATTTATTTAATTTTTTTATTTTATTTGTTTTTTAAATGTAAAAAAAAAGGGGTATCAGACTTAGTTACACAAAAATAATGAACCAGCTTTTTCATCATTTTTTATGGAAAAAAAAAAAGTTTCAAATAATTTTTTTTTTTTTTTTTTTTTTTTAAATTATATAAGACTTTAATGTACAGCTTTTTATTATTATTTTTTTATTATTTTATTTTTTTGGACATGAATGTAGCCTGTATGAATAAATCTAAATATAAAAGCCATTCTTTATTATTTTTAGAGCATTACATAACAGACCAATATACTGTTGCTAACAACATCAACAAATGTTTTACTAGAACAGAATCTCAAAATCTCTTATTATTATTATGATTTTTTATTAATGATGTAACCAATTATTCAAGATTTGTGTAAACTAAAAGTATAAAGAACAAGAATTGGACATTATAAAACATTGTTCAACCACTAAATGTATTATTACAGAGAATATGATAAATATTCAATGAAAGCCTCACTTCTTAAAATCTCTGGTAGCTTTTTGGGACAGAATAGCAGCAGTTTCAAAAATTAATGATTAAAAATGACCAAGAATGGCTTTTATACTTCACCTTAGAGCATTGCAAAACAGACAAAAGTACTGATGTTACAAACAACAACAAATGCTTTACTTGGATCATTTACAAAACCGCATTAAAATCCTTCCTATTTAGTTTTGGGAGTCTCCTACAATTGGATTTCATGCATGCAATAATTTTTTTTTATGCATTTAATGTCCAGCAATTCTCAAATGATTCATTCGAAGCAGTTCTAAGATTTAGTATAAACAAAATAAAGCATCTGCAATAGCAGAAACGAATAAAAAAATGTATATGCTTTGAAATACAGAAAATATTAGACATTTATCTTAAAGAATCTTATCTTTACATTGCTCCATCTGTAGCTGCAGTGAGTTTTTCTCGCAGAAAACTCTCTCATCCAACAGGTGAATGTGTGTGAGATCCTCAGCACTCCATCAATGCTCATGCAGCACGCGTGATATAATGCGACACACCACTGCACGCTTGTTTTTAAAGGTTTCGACCCATAGTGTAGTGAGGAATCTCAGGAGAGCTTGTTGCATTAGTGCAGTCAGGTTTCTAGTGACAGGTTGATGAAGTGAGACATTACTGCACACGAAGTAGCCTGATGTCATTCTCTTGAGGCTCTGCAGACTCTGACACTCGCCTGTGATGGACTTGAGAACTCGCCTTCCTCTATCAAACCTTATCTAACCTCAGGAAAGATCAATGGGGAGCTGATTGAGAGGGTCTGCGCCGTTTGCTGGGTTGATGTTGGGCGACAAACAATGCAACAAACCGCATTCACCGCAGAGGCATCATATGCACTCATTCTCTGACTTGAAGACGTCAAACACCCGCACACACACACACACACATAGACTGATGCTGGTGACTTACCTCATCCCATTTCATAAATCTGCTGCCTCGCTTCAGACTCTCGGACACGCGCAGCCGCTTGAGCTGAAGCGCATGAACGCCAGGTTGAGCTCCAGCCATTCAAGCTTCAACATTTACAGCCAAAGCAGCGGAAAAAAAAAAAAAACAAGAGTCTCTCTTTTTCTTCTCCGGGAAGAAGCAAAAGCGGAGCGCGGAACAGTTGTTGTGAATGGAAACGCTTTACGCGCACGGATGGTCATTTAGAAGCGCTTGGCGCGCGGACGCGTTAAACGCATGCTGTCTGATTGGACTGAACGATCTGTGATTGAGAACGAAAGAAGTGATCGAAGACGCGGAGCAAATGAGCTGCAGAGAGAAAGAGCGATCATAAATGATGGAGAGAGAGAGAGAGAGAGAGAGAGAGAGAGAGAGAGTCCTCCGCACATTGACTCATGTGCGCACTGAGATTCAGCGCCTCCTAGTGCGCATCGCATCCCTCCCCTGCAGGAGCAACCGGCACAATTAAACATTTCATAACACCTCTGCAAAGAGAATGCATGCAGGACACTCGTGGGGATTTTTGCCATCTTTAGAAAGCAGCATCATCATTTCATCTTTTACAATAATTACAAGTAAATCAAGATTTAAAAGCTCAATTATGTTGCAGAAGGAAATTAAATGAAAATCGATCATTATTTTTTTTTACGTTTATATATATATATATATATATATATATATATATATATATATATATATATATATATATATATATATATATATATATATATATACAGTCGTAAATAATAATAATAAAAAAATATAATAAATACATATATAAATAAAGAAGGAAAAGCCTATTTTTATTGACATTAAGATTTTTTTTTCATGACATTAAACTGTTTTTCTCTTTTGGTACAATATTGTTAATAATAATAATATATATATATATTACAAATACTTAAAGAAAGCAAAAAAAGACTATTTTATTGTCATTACATTTTTTATTTTTGTGACAATTTTTTATGACAATTAAGTGTCTGTTACCTTTTATTAACTTATTGTTATGTGACTAAAATGTGGGGGAAAACAGCAAAAAACTTTGTTAAATTACAAATAAAATAAATGACAAGTGACATTTTATATGAACAATAACAATATGCTGCAGAAGGAAATTACAAGAAAATATATTTTTTAAATACATTTATAAAGAATGAAAAAAAAACATATTTATTAGCATTCAGGGTTTGTTTTTGTTTTTTTGCTAAATTTTAAAAACTTGAAATAAACTTTTAAAAATAAGTATGTATACATCGGACAATATCATTGCCATTACTGTGATTGAAAGCTAGAGCAATAACATATCTATTTGTTATTGACAACATTTTAATTTTTTAATGTAATCATAATACAGCTCAAATCTAGAATATGTTTCATGCTTTATGCGCAAACAGACATCGAAACATTAAAATACACAGAAGGAAAGCTGAAACTGTGTAACCGGCGCAGAAAGAAGCACACTGAACAAACTGGACAAAATAATCCCTGATAAAATCTGCTTCCAGTATTGACCAATTCAGACAGAAGGTGATCATTAAAACACTAATGCACTAATATTGACTGACAAAGACAGCACTGGCATGTCTCACTTCAGAGTCTTCTTTTTCTCTCCCACATCTGAGAATCTAAATCCTTTACAGTTCAGCCCTGAATGCAAACGTGCATCTCATATATTATCTTCCCCTCATCTTTCATCTCGTACAAACTAATCTATGAGTTTATTTATCTAATGCAAAACGATAGAGCATGCCTAATTAGCTTCTAGAAAATGAAATGTAATTTATGTTTAGTTCATGAATCTTTTAGTTAGGCCTCATCCATATTAATTCAGACCAGTGATGATAATTAGAACTATAAAATGCTAATATTGGGAGATAGCAATAAGATCAATGTTTATATAAGCCACATTCACACATTTAGTTTCAGTTCCACTTCTGGGAAACCCACAAGAAAGAAAAACAGCTATTTTTATTTCCATTATTATTTTTGTTTTAATTTGGCTGTTATATATCGATCTGTAAGTGTCAGAGTGTGATCAAGTGTTATTTAGCAAAATATCAAAATGATCTTCGATTAGGACAAAACCTGATCTGCTCATCCTTGTTTTGTGTTATTTATGAAGCTGGCAGGTTTTTGTGAGTTATACTGTAATGTGTTATGTAAGACTGTTCCTGAACAGAGCACACGTATATGAGAAATAATGGAAATAACCTTCATAAAATCTACAATTAAATTCAAAATGTGTGGGACAGATTAGATAACAAACCCTAAAATAGACGGTTTCTTCCGGAGACTACTGTTTTTTTTTTTTTTAAAGACTTCTATATACACACAGTTGTAATAATATGTAATATCAAAATGTATCTATATCATATATTAAAATATATATATATATATATATATATATATATATATATATATATAATTTTTATTTATAATAAAACAATTAAAATATAATAAAGCTGTATATGTGTTTTATATTCTAAAATGTATTTTATTTTTTATTATTTTTATTGAATTGAATTTATTTTAGTTTTTTTAATTTAAATATACATTTAATTATAAGTTTTTAAATATATCTATTTACACATACAAATTTATTAAATTATATTCTATATACATTTTTTGACAATAATAATAATAATAATAATATATATATATATATATATATATATATATATATATATATATATATATATATATATATATATATATATATATATATATATGTGTGTGTGTGTGTGTGTGTGTGTGTGTATATATATATATATATTAACATATACATATAACATATACATTAACATCAACCAAAATTTGTTGAACCGTTTATTATTGCCAGGGGTGGTTCTAGGGTGAGTGGAGATCCGGGGCTTAGCCCAGAAAAATCCATGTATGTGACTTTTTGTTTTAATAAATCAGAAAGATTTACCTTGTTTAAAATATACAAAAACAATAAAAACAAAAACAAATGTAAAACATTTTATTTAAAGTATTGAGGAAAATACATTTGCTTTTTGCAAACAAAAATTAAGAATTGCAAAACAAATGAAACAGCGCGAAAGCAATGATTTTGCAATACAGATTTTCCATGGTCATATCTATTAATTTATTTGCAACGCTGCTTTTATTTTGCTCGTCAGTCTAGTTTGAGCTTGCGATACCATTTTTCCTTTGCGCTTCACTTTTCTGCACGTCTCTCTTTGTGGCACTGTTTTGACGCGGGGGCGGAGTCAATGGGGGAGCAACAATGCCTCCATGGAAGTGACGTCATCGGCTCGAGACGCAGCTCACTGATCCAGGTCCTGTCATGATGAGCAGAGACTTTCGATTGGATCGTTTATTTTTATTCAGTAGCATTAAAACATTCATGCTTTCATTTTATTTACTTTATTAACAAATGTATGTGTATTAGCAGCTTTTGCTCAAGTTAAAGAAGTTGTTAACATGAACATCTGCTGTTTATTTCTCTCGATGTGCACACTTTTATAGCATTATGTGTATTGGATCGCAAATCATTTGAGTCAGTTCGGGAGTTCGGAGCGGGATCGCGAATCATTTGAGTCAGTTTGGGGATCGCGAATCATTTGAATCAGTTCGGGAGTTCGTAGCGGGATCGCGAATCATTTGAGTCAATTTGGGGATCGCGAATCATTTGAATAAGTTCGGGAGTTCGTAGCGGGATCGCGAATCACTTGAGTCATCTGAATCCAGTTTGGGAGTTGGAGCGGGATCGCGAATCATTTGAGTCAGTTCGGGAGTTTGGAGCGGGATCGCGAATCATTTGAGTCAATTTGGGGATCGCGAATCATTTGAATCAGTTCGGGAGTTCGTAGCGGGATCGCGAATCATTTGAGTCAATTTGGGGATCGCGAATCATTTGAATAAGTTCGGGAGTTCGTAGCGGGATCGCGAATCACTTGAGTCATCTGAATCCAGTTTGGGAGTTGGAGCGGGATCGCGAATCATTTGAGTCAGTTCGGGAGTTTGGAGCGGGATCGCGAATCATTTGAGTCAATTTGGGGATCGCGAATCATTTGAATCAGTTCGGGAGTTCGTAGCGGGATCGCGAATCATTTGAGTCAATTTGGGGATCGCGAATCATTTGAATAAGTTCGGGAGTTCGTAGCGGGATCGCGAATCATTTGAGTCAATTTGGGGATCGCGAATCATTTGAATAAGTTCGGGAGTTCGTAGCGGGATCGCGAATCATTTGAGTCATCTGAATCCAGTTTGGGAGTTGGAGCGGGATCGCGAATCATTTGAGTCAGTTTGGGGTTCGCGAATCATAGCTGTGTATGGATAGGCATTTTTAACTAATTTAGCAGCCAGTTATAATTACGTTTTCCACGCTTGTTTAGGTGTGAAATGTGAACTGGTATTTTTTTGTTTTAATGATGTGCCTTTTAACAGTATCAAGTATATTCAAAAACTAAACAAATCGTAGCCTACCTAAAAAGTGCATGCATCTAGGCTAATGTAAAGTTACATGATGAAGTCATACTAGTGCGCGTGTGCATTTTGAGTGCGTTCTTTCACTGCATTATTCGGTGTATTCAAATGTGAATGATCACAAAATTCAAGATATGAACCCTTTGTGCCAAAGGGGTTCTTTCTTGTCATTATAGAACCTTTTTAGCATGAAAGGTTCTTTGGAGTTGAGTAAAGAACCCTATGGTTCTTTATAGAACCCCAATGAACCCTTTTTTCTAACAGTTTGTTGTCATTATTGCTAAAGTGCTCATTCCGTTGTTGGTGCGGCTCATATATATAAATACACACAAACACACAACCATAATTAATAAAATATAATTAAAATATGATACAACAAATGTATTACTAAAATTCATTTTTGTTCATTACTACTAATACTACAATTACTTATTGTATTTCCTGTATGTATGTATGCATGTGTATGTATATATTATTGTTGTTGTTGTTTCTATACACACAGTAATAGCAATACGTTTTTTTTATATATATATAAAAAAAACATATATATATATATATATATATATATATATATATATATATATATATATATATATATATATATATATAATAAACATCGACATGTATTTTAATATATGTTATAAAATAAAAATAGACACATAGTAATGTTCATTATTCATTATATTGAATTCATTATTTTCATTATAATGTTCATTATTTTGTATATGTTTACAAAATTTATTGACAATGTTTAACACACACAAGCATTTTCTTTTTATGTATTGTGTGTAAAATGAAATTAAGCTACCAGTATAACGTGTGCAGTATTCGGTGTGTGTAACTGCAGAAGTGCTGTATTCACATCTGTCGAGTTCAGCTTTAAGCGCCACCGCTGTATTTCCTGCTTGTGTTGAATCATGTGCTCCTGCAGCAGCAGCAATATGGCGGGACTGAAACACAGCAGAAGCTCCTGCTGGATCTGTGCTGTGTTCCTGATGCTTGCGGCTCGAGTCGTCGCTCAGACGGACGCCAGTAATGTGCAGACGGTGGCCGACGCGAACTGGACGCTCATCCTGCACGGCGAATGGATGATCAAATTGTGAGTACGGTGTGTGTGTGGATGTGTGTGTTAAGATATGATCTGATCTGATCCATACACTGCAGGATTCAAATGTGAATGGTCAGATTAATAGCGCTGGGATTCGATGATGCTTTGATCAGCCGCGCGCTGCGACAATGTAGCAATTTATACTGTAACAGTGTGTCTAAATAAAAACAATAACAAAGAATGTTGTGCAGTGACGGGTGTGCCGAGTTCTCACCGGAAGTGATTGTAAATCTCTTTTTTAGTATATATAAATGCATGCAAATCGTTTCAGATCGTCATGGTATGCAATAATAATCTATATGCTCATATATTGTGTAGGTTATTGTGTAAATAGTGGCCTACAGTGGACATGATCACATCATTAGGGTTACACCCACATTTACATACGATATGCAGCATTTATGCACGCGTGTAAATGAATCGATCTGTTTCATGTGTTTTATCAGTTATGCTCCGTGGTGTCCGGCCTGCCAACATTTACAAACAGACTGGGAGAGCCTTGGAAGACAAAGTGAAAGTCTGGGAATATCAGTGGGCAAGGTTGACGTTACACAACAACCAGGTTTGACCATTGCTTCTTCCTGTATGTGATGCTGTTTTGAAATTAAAATGTGAATCATTTAATGTCTTTAAAGGTATATCTCTCCACCTCTCTCTCTCTCTCTCTCTCTCTCTCTCTCTCTATATATATATATATATATATATATATATATATATATTTGTAGGTGTGTGTTTGTATATGTACAGTATACACACACACACACACACACACATACTTAATAAAATATAATTAAAATATAATACAAAAATGTTATTGTTGTTATTATTACTACTTAAACTACAATTACTTATTGTCTAATATGTGTGTGTGAAAATGTGTATATATGTTCTTAATAAGTATCATCATTAATATTTTTCATGCCACAAAATATTACAATATAGTTATTTTTTTATTGGTTTGTATATTACATTTTAAATAACAATGTTAATACATAGATCTTGTTTTATAAAGTGAATAAAATACTTGGATTGTTTGGAATACAGTTTTATATTTAAATACTTGGAAACTTTTGGATTTTAATTTTTTATTTTATTTGGAACTTGATGGGTACAATTAGTCTGACATCAGTGCGAAAACATCTTGACATTGTGCAACAGTTACATAAAACAGGATGAGCCACATTCAAAGCCGTTAAAAAGAAATCTATGCGTATGATACGATCATCAGTGTGAAGGCCTTGTTTGCGTCTGGCCTGATCTACAGCAGTGCGTCTGGCATTTACATTGAACACTGCTGGATTGTTTGCACACAGAGTCCCTTTACGTTTAGTCATGTGGCTCAAATGAACTACAGTGGGACTTTAAAGGAGCCCACTTTAACAGATCGCTAATTTGAATTCTTACTGCAGTTATTATCAGCGAGTGACATCACAAGCAGATGAAAGCCATTGTATCCAGAGCCGTTTAGATGATTCCCTTTGAACACTAATTGCATTTCAAATGCAAGCAAAGATTGCATTTAAGCGGCTAATGATGCAGTGGAAATGGAGTCTGTTGTTTTGTGCTTCCACCTGCAGCGAGGTTTGAATGACGTCTCTCATGTACGTTTCTGTGGAAGTCTCAGGTGGCGAGAAAACGCCTCTTACTGTCAGAAAGCTGTCATGCTTTACTCTTATTACTGTGCTGCTATAGACCATTCACCGCCTTCCCATGCCGAAGGGATTTCTTTGGCCAGTATAGGATGTGCTCGCTCTTCTATCTGCATTTCTGCATCAATATATCCGTCCTCTCTTCTTTTGTTCTGCAGGTCTGAGTGGGAGGTTTCTGGTTACAACACTGCCGACTATATTTCAGTAAGTCCTCAGATGACTGAATTTATATTCCCTCTGGTGTTATAACAAAAATGGACTAACATTTTTATTTTAGTTTTTTTTTATTTATTAAAAATGCCATACATTTAAATTATAATACCAAAAAAAAAAAAAAAACACATCTCATCCACAGTGCTAAAGATGGCAATTTCCGCAAATATGTTTCATCACGGACTATTGAGGATATCCAGGCGTATGTTGTGCAGAAGAAGTGGGAAATGGTTGAGCCGGTGCCAGGATGGAGGTCTCCATCCTCTCTTCTGTAAATACAACCTTTTCTGTCTGGAAAAAAAAAGTGCTGATGTGTTTGCCTCACATAAAATGAGTTGTTCGAATTGAATACATTTGATAAATAATTGCATTTATTCATTTACAGAATGTCAGGGATGGCTAATCTCTTTCGTCTCTCCGTGTGGATCAGAGTAAGAAATATTTAGCAATTTTTTCTGTAGTATTGTCTTAAAGCTGCAGTAGGTAACTTTTGTAAATATATATTTTTTTACATATTTGTTAAACCTGCCATTATGTCCTGACAGTAGAATATGAGACAGATAATCTGTGTAAAAATCAAGCTCCTCTGGCTCCTCCCAGTGTCCTATTGCCATTTGCAGAAATACATCGCTCCGGTAAGAAACAACCAATCAGAGCTGCGGTCCGTAACTTTGTTTGTGTTCAAAATGTAGAAAAATGTTTATAATAAGCGAGTAAACCATGAATCTATTTTCCAAACTGTGTTTTTAGCTTGTCCTGAATCACTAGGGGCACCTATAATAAGTGTTTATATTCAGACTATTTTAGATTGCTTCGGGGGTACCGCGGCGGAGTAACACAGTACCTTTGTGATTCTTCATAGACATAAACAGAGAGAAGTAGTTCCGGCTACGATGTTCTTCCGCAAGACGCAAACAGTTCTGTTTATTAACCGCTAGAGCGTCAAAAGTTACCGACTGCAGCTTTAAATAAAAAAAGTATAGATGACTCAAAAATGAAAATTTGGAGATTTGGATTTAGAGAAATGTAGCATTGCATCACTTGCTCTGCAGTGAATGGGTGCCGTCAGAATGAGAGTCCAAACAGCTGATAAAAACATCACAATAATCCACAGCACTCCAGTCAATCAGTTAACATCTGGAGAAGACAAAAGCTCAACAAATCCATCGTGAAGATCTTTTTAACTTCAAACCATTGCTTAAGTCCATAATAACGTTTCCTCCAGTGAAAAATCATCTGGTTGAATCGGGAGAGAAATCTGCACTGCGTTTAAACCGCTCCAAACAGATATGTGGCTGGATTTTGATGCGAGAAATTTTCATTTTTGGGTCAACTTTTCTATAATTACCATGTTTAAAGCTATACACTTTATTCATAGAGCAATTTGATAACACTTTAAAATTGCGTTCTGTTTGTCAACATTAGCTAACAACATAAGTTGATAAAGAAAAATACTGCAACAGCATTTATAACTCTTCTATTTTCTAATGTAATGTGTTACTGACGCTCTTTCGTTCTTTTGGGTAATTCATGCATTCGTTCACCAAATGAAGAAACCTGTCAAATCTGAATTTAATCTTGCCATTTGTTTTAAATACTTCTCTGTTCTGTCCATTCAACACAGCAAATCCACACGTACCTGACGAATACTCTCGGTATCCCTTCCTGGGGTTCTTATGTGATTTTTGCCATCATTACGCTCTTTATGGGACTGATGCTCGGCCTGGTGAGTTTAAAAACATCATTTTCAGAGTTTAGATGGGTTTATGTATTATTCATGCTTCAAACCTAAAGTTAAATGCTTTAGTCTTTGCATGAAAGTACCTCATGCATTTATATTCCTGCGGACGGAGCATCCGTGCTACAGATCTAAAAAGACCATTTACCAAAAGGGAAGCAACAAAGTGCACTTGACTTCATCTATGAAGCAGATCGCACATACTGTACTGATACATGATGGCTTGCACCAAAAGGAATTACATAATAAATGTTGAAAAAGAAGTTCCTGCATTATACAACGGTGAGTTGTGTAACACTGGTCGATTCTGCGGCTCTTTTTGAGGATACAGTGGGTGGTTCTCGCATGTAGTGGATCAAACTTTCAAAAGTGAACTTCAGCTGCTGGTTTTGGGATTATTACTCGGTCTAATGGTAAATATATCTCAATTAGATGTTGGTTTTGATCGCTGACTGCATTTGGCCGTCCAGACCCAAGCGCAGAGAAAAAACAGGTGAGCTTCGAATCACACTTATCATTTACCCTGCACTAATTATGTTTAAATGGTTTAATTTGACTTTTTAATATCTCATTGTAGCATAATGCGGTTTAAAAAGTGCATATTGCACACCATTTGTGGTATGAATCTACGATAAGTTCACATCAATTAACATTAGTTAAAACATGTATTTATTGAAAATACTTTTGTTAATTAAAATATAACTGTTCTTCATTAGTTCATGTCAGCTCAGATCAGTTACTGTTAACTTTTGATTTTAATTAAATATAAATGTTGCAATTAATAAGTTTTATAAGTGATTTAAAAAAAAAATGCTGACAATGTTAACAAATTATATCTAATTATAAAATGTTACTATTTGTCCATTTTATATAGTACACAGATTTTCTGTACTTTTACCATTTTCCAGTATAAATAGCTACATTTTTTTTAAATCACGATACTTTTAGTTAGGTATTAGGTAAAATGACATAAGATATGAAGTCTTGTTTTCTGAAAAAACATGAAAATGTAATGAGTTTAAGTTTAAAACAGGAACAAAATATCTGTCAATGGTGTAAGAAAAAAAAAAACTCAAACTCACTTAATTCAAGACTTAGTCCTTTTGATTCTCAAGTTTAATGTTTCTAGATTTAATAATGTTTAGATATTTATATTGGAAACCAAGAAATCATTTTTCAGAGATGCATCATTCAAACACATTTTATTGTTTATAAATAAATTATTTAAAAATATATTGTTGCTTATATTTTAAAACTTAAGTGAAATCATTCCAAATATATTGTGAATATTTAATGCCCAGTTTCAGTGTTATTTTGTATCATTGAGATACTATAATAGTTTATTAATATTTTAAATTATTTTTAATGTTATATTTCCCTTTTCCATTAGATTTTTTTTTTCAAGTTTGTTATTTTGTTTGTCTACATTTGTAAACTTTTTATTTTGAGCTGTTTTAGAACATGACGGTAATTAAATAAAAATTTGAAGTGTTGATTTTTTTTCTATTTTTCATTTTATTTCAGATTCATTTTCAGTTACACTTTTTAATAACAGTTTACTTGAGTAGTTTAATAACTCTACCCAGGTCAACTTTACTTGGTCGATACACCTTTGAGATGTTATTGAACCTTCCCTAATATAATGAATCATTTTAAATCTCTGTCTGCGCAGTTGTGATTGTGAAGGAGGAAGTCTCAGAGGAAGAGGTGGAGGACATCCTGACGGAGGAGAAACACGCATCTGACCTGGACAATGAGAGCGAGCGAGTGTCTGGTGACGAGTCGACCGAAGAGGAAGGAGCGATGAGCGATGGAGCCACCGCTGGCAGTGACCAGCCTCCGCCAGAGGGGGCAGCAGAGAGTTCAGTGAGGAAACGCAAACCACTGGAGAAGAACACTACCGATGGAACATAAAGTCACTGCAGTTGCCACCAAAACAAGAGGAATCTGCCATATCTGTAAGATATGCAAAGCAACGCCAGCTATCAGATGATTTCTGCTGATTTCATACATGCAGAACGTGGTTTGCCCATTCAGTGCTTTCCTCGCGTTTTACCTGCGGTTTAGTTTTTAAGAATAGTTGTTAATTGCTGAAAGATACCAAACATTGACAGTTTCATATTTTCTATAAATGCCAAAAATATGAATGTGCATAAATAGAATAATTTAATGCTGAGGTTGCAAAAATACCATGTTTACAGTGTATTAGGATGAATATCTAAAAAAGGCTCTTATTTAACTTTAAAAACAGAAGAAAAGTGCAACCTGTTAATGTATAATTAATAGTGGTTATTCTTTTTTTTTTACATTTTGACATTGTTGATGCTGATTAAGCACATACAGCATCACATGGTGCATATATTGTACATGTGACACTGAAGACTGGATTAATGATGATGAAAATTCAGCTCTGCATCAGTGGAATACATTACTTTAAAAAGATATTCATATAGAAAAAAAGCGATTTTAAATATTAATAATTTTTCACAATATTACTACTTTTAGTGTATCTTTAATCAAATAAATGCTGGCTTGGTGAGCAGAAGAGTCTTCTTTCAAAAATATTTTTAAAAAATCATAATTATTGCAAACTCTACACAGTGGTGTGATTAATGCATTTAAATATTAAAATATGTATCTTTTTTTCTTCACTTTTTTATTAATTGTGTAATTGTTATTTTTGACTTGACTTTTTTATACTGTAATGCAGTACACAAATATTGTGTTCGAGTAATATAAATAACCGAAAATTGCAGAACTCAAAAAAAAGGTACTGGTGTGTTACAATATTACAATTTTTAAGAAATGTGCTTAATTGTCATGAAAATGTTGCAATGCAAAACCTATTAAAACTTCTTATTATTTTGGTGTGAAATATAAAAGCCATGCTCTTAACGGGTTTAATGAGATGCATGCATTACACGGTTGTTTTACCACAATTCCTTAATTTGCTGTAATGATAAACGCTTCCTCGTTTGTTCATGTTTCACATTCTTGCATCACAACTCAGTCCTGACCGTTTCCAAAAGGAAAGGAGTATTTTTTGCACTATAGCTTTCACACACACCTGATGCATATAGTATTGAATTGCACAAACTGTCCATAATCATAGTTCCAAAAACACAGCGTATTATCAGACAGATGTTTTGCCTACCAGGTCTCAGGATAAATATTTCTCAATGATATGAAGATGTTGTTTTGTACAGTGTAGATTTGTTATGTATTCCCTGTAATTGCAAATTTAATTCATAAATTGCAAGATTAACTTTGACAACGTCTTTGGTATTAAAATCGGTGCAGTCTTTAACAATTGCCTTTCATTTTTATACTCTGGACAGACTGTTTAAATTCTGTGTAGCAAATAAATGTTAGTGATTTACCAGCACGGAAACACACCAGCACATCTGTTCAATGTTTCTGTGTCCTTTATCATATGCTGAACATCTATTGTCATTGTATTGTGTGAGAGATTGTTATATTGTTAAAATTGTGTAAGCTGTTCACAACTGTTGGGTTTGTGTTCATTAAACAGTTTGATATCAAGCATTTTGGATTTTAGTTTGTCGTGTCAGCATTTAAAAGCACAACAACCAAAATTATTTTTTTCATGCACTGGTAATTTTTTAGATTTTTGGCTGTTTTGACATTTTTCAGAATAGTGGAAAGAAAACATCCAAAATATGCTTTTAAGTGTTCGTTTTATTACACTTTAGCTATCTGCCTTTTTAATGATGATACATATTTTTTAAAGTGATGTTTTTTCAAAATAAAATACAAAAAAATCTGCATTTCAGCAATAAATACATAAATATATTTATGTAAATAAATACAACAATAAATAAAGAAAGAAAACGAGTCATAAAGTGTACAATAAAGCACAATCAAATCCTTATAATCACTTTGCACTTGAATCAAGGTATAGGTTTGATCTGCCGATTTCCGTGCAGGTGATTGTATAAATCTGTCTTATGCATTGCTCGAATTGAATCAAGTCTTATGGGGGGTCCAGGCATGTCCAGGAGATTCTCAAAAATCAATTCATTTATCGATAAAGGCTCTCAAGGTGATTTCAGGAACCAGTAGGTGAAGACATAAACCCATGTTGAAAACAGCTATACAAATTGTTTTCAGGATTGAGTAGAAAGTTAAAAAGAACAGCATTTACCTGAAAAAAATAATCTTTTGTAACATTTTACATTTATTCACTTTCCCTTTTGATCAATTTAATACATCCTTTCTGAATAAAAAATATTTATTTCCACCCAAAAAAGAAATACTTACCCCAAACTTTTTTTTACGGTAGTGTATAATGTTACAAATGGTATCTATTTCAGATGAATGTTGTTCTTTTGAACTTGCTATTAATCACAGAATACTGAAAAGAAAAAAAAAAAAGTACACAAGTGTTTTCAACATTGATAATAACCAGAAATGTTTCTTGAGCACCAAATCTGCATATTTGAATGATTTCTGAAGATCTTGTGACACTGAAGACTGATGCTGAAAATTGTTTACGATTGTATTATTATTTTAAATTGTAATAATATTACGGTTTTACTGTATTTTGGATCAAATCAATGCAGGCTTGGTAAACAGAAATTACTTTTGAACAGTAATGCACATCCAACAGAATAACTGTAGCATTGTTTACCAATGCAGTATTTATTGTTTTCCATAAAAACAACTGGATGATTGATACTTTGTGATAATAATGTTTGTTCCAAAAGGCGTGTTTAAATGCAAGAAACTAGTTTATTAGATATTAAAAATATAAACTGTGACAAGACTGGTTGTCAAACTGTGTGTTATTGTTGTGGGGATTTTCAAGGATTTCAGTACAGTGTTGGGCAAATTAATCTGAAAATGAAATCTGATTACTGATTACTCCTTTTTAAAGAAATCACTCAATTCATCGCAATCACACAAATCTCTGACACAATGAATATATCCATAATTAATATTTTACAATGTCTACAATTCATGTGTTATAATGAGAGGAAACGTGAGCATGCAAATTTCAGCACTGCATTGCTCAGCGCTGCAAACACTTGTTATAGCCAATAGAAACTCTGCATACACTTGCGCATCCGAGAAAACATCGGTCCGACAAATAGTGAAAGAGGCAATCTTTTGTTCGTTATCTGGCTCGGCTCGGTGTTCATCTTCAGCTCTCTCTTCACAGCAGTTCAGTCAGTGTACTGTTTGATTGCATGCATTACTCCGGGATATTGGTTTGTTTGAACTCAGAGGGAGTGTCAGCCACATTAAACAAGTTAACAGCTTAAATAATTTGTGGATTAATGCGTATTACAGACGCGAACCGTTTACAACGATTCAGTTCGATTTGGTGAACTGAATGATTCGTTCGCGAACCGGATATCCAGACTGCTTTGATTTGAACTCTCTCTCACACAGACACGGAAGAGAAGACAATGCTGAATAAAGTCGTCACTTTTGCTATTTCTGGACCAAAATGTATTTTCGATGCTTCAAAATATTCTACCTGACCCTCTGATGTCACATGGACTACTTTGATGATGTTTTTCTTACCTTTCTGGACATGGACAGTAGACCGTACACACAGCTTCAATGGAGGGACTGAGAGCTCTCGGACTAAATCTAAAATATCTTAAACTGTGTTCTGAAGATAAAGGAGGTCTTACTGGTTTGGAACGACATGAGGGTGAGTTATTAATGACATAATTATGATTTTTGGGTGAACTATCTAGGGATGCACGATATTGGATTTTGGCCGATATTCAATATGCCGATATTCTCAAAATTTTGCCCGATGCCGATACCGATATATATAAACATTTTCGCCTGATATATTTAAACTTTAATTTTACTGAAGAGAAATCCATGTATCTCTTCTGTACTGATTCTACCATAAATGTATTATTTTACAAATGTAGACAGACATTCACACCTGAAAAACAGGTCAATTATTTCACTTGGAGAATATCGGTTTGGCTCATCGGCAGAAATATTCATATCAGATATTCAAATATTCAGATGTTGTGCCGATATTATCGTGCATCCCTAGAACTATCCCTTTAATAGATTAAGTGGAAAAAGATGATGTTACACCCCAGTCCACTGATCCTATAAGCAAAATGTATCAAAAACTACTGCCTTTTTTTCATTGTTTTTATTTTACTAATCTGCCTTAATCCTTCCTCCAGGGTGTTATGTATTTACACACTCCCATCCTTTCTTTATCTTTGCTTTCTACATAAAAAATGACTACAGCATTGCATGTTGTATTGTATTAATTTTCTTTAAAAAAAAAAAGCCATTTGGATCTTTACATTGAGGAGGAGGTGCAGTGAAAGTGATATGAAGTTTAGTAAGTCGTGAAGTTGAGGTGTAAGCAACTGTTGTGAAGCACTGTAATGCTGTTACGTAAAGCTGCAGAGGAGGCTGAGAGGAGACGCACATCTCAACATCCTACACACGCTGAAGGAGAAAAACTGCCACGATTTACACTCGCAGTAGTAGTGTAAATCTCAAACCTGTCAGAAGTATGGCTGCAACATATACCACTCCTATATATATATATATATAAATCTACAGTCGAATATCCACGGGCTGTTATTATTATGCCATTCTGACTATATGTGAGCGCTCAAAAGTCTGAATTCACATAGAACTTGTGGTTTTCTCCCAATAAGTTAATAGGCAGCCTATTATGATAAAGCCGGGAATAAGAATCTGAAAATAAAGAAGCTTCAAATAAAAAAACTTTAAGTGCGTGAATAAATCCTACCACCCCTATAGATTAATATTTCACTTTCCATAATCCATGACCGACAGAAGAGCATCTTGGCGGCAGGGATTTATACCAAGACTCGAACTGACACGGGCAGAGACTGGATTTTTTTCGAACAGGTAGGGTACAAGTGATTTCAAAACATTTCAGCCGGTGTATATATATTGTGGATATATTATTTATCTGATATGAAATGTGTTTGGTTCAGTCAACGGTGCGGTGCTGTCTCTTCAGCCAACATGATGTCACGGGAATACGTAAATTTTTCACGACTACACTCGTACAAATTCATATGATTTTTGCCAAATCGTATGCATTTTACGAGTTGCACAATTCATATGAATTTGTACGAATGACCTACACCTAACCCTGCCCATAAACCTTACCGTCACTGGGGTTTAGACAAATCGTAGACAAATCGTTGTACAAATTTGTATGAATAAGCCACCTCGTAAAATACGTATCAATTGGTCGTGAGTTAGCGTTGCTTCAGCGCACAGCAAGAGCAAGTCAAACTACAATGCAGAATATTAATAGCTATGACTGGGACTGTTATATACATACTATTATGATGAGAAGACCATTATAATAAAACACTGTGAATTTGTAGTTTAGCTGCCGTGTTTCTGCACATTGTTTCGTGAAGAACGCGTCCACAAAATGAGTTCATTCAGAGCCACGCAGACACATTCATTTGCATTCAGGCTTTTTTTGATAGATATAAGAATGAGATACAGGTTACAATTGACATAAAATGTCAAAATTATTAGATAAATAAAAATATAGTCATGGTGGTGATGTGCTCAGTCATGACTATGAAAATGAGATAAAAATTAGACAAAAGTTGACATTATAACATGAATACATAATTATGACAAAAAAGTTGAAATTGACATACTAATCATAATTATGATATAAAAGTTTATAAGTCATAATTATGATGATTGAAACGAATACAAAACTAATACAAAAGTTGAAACTACTGTATGATGTAAAAAGCCATAACTGTGACAAAAAGTTATGACACTTTAAATGTATATATATATATATATATTTTTTTTTTGCAGATAGCCTATGAGTCTTAATATTAACGTTATGTTGTATAAATAACGAAGCGTATTGTACCTGAAATTACGAGTTTAATCCCATTGATTAAAAACTTGCTATCAAATGTGTCACTCTACTGGTCATCTTCAGCGCGCGCAGCTCAAAACAGAAATGCAGAACATTAATATCTACTGTCATATAGGGTAAATTTATAATGAGAGCACTATTGTAAAAACTATTATTTGTTAGGGTTTCGTTGATGTTTAGAGTTAAGTATCTTTTAAATCAAAACATCAAAACATTATTTACCCTGTTTGTATATACCTAATATATATATATCATCATCCACAACACAGACTCTCAGTACACCCTGGACTACATTTCCCATGCTTCATTCCACCAATCACAATCACCTGATAACAATCACACACAGCTGCCATTAATTACACACACATAGCACAATCATCCAACACAGTTTATAAGCATTGGACGTCCTTTCACACACAGCCGAGGATTGTTCTGCACGTATCCCTCCCCTAGCGATAACTGTGTAATAAAAGCTTGCACATGGATCCACACGTCTCAAGACTCATCAGTCCCATTACATAATCCTAAACCTAATTAATTTAATTAAAAATATATATAGAAATAAATAAAAAATATCTAAAATATGTATTAACAATAATAATAAATTATATAATAATTGGTCAAATTAATTACATCAAGATTTGCATGATGATAGAAATTCCTTTTTTTTTTCTTCTTCTTTCTTTTTTTTACAAACAAACATTTGGATGCATGATTATTACCTTTGTGAATAATTCATACAAACAAAACATACAAACAAATTCAAAAGTAAAACATCCCGATGCATGTCCATAATGAAATTATCAAGAAAATAATGTCATTATAATATTATAAATTAATCATTTGCTTTATGCTAAAAAAATTCTTTTGATTTTTACCCAATGACACATTGTTCCTGTCATATTAAATTGTTCATTTTAATTTAAATCTCTTACTTGACCATTATGTACAGACAGCATTGATTTTTACTCAGTTTTGTGTTGGTTGTTCACATATTAATGACAGAAGCCCCTATAGCTGTGACGGGGCAAAGGGTCCGATGCTGGATAAACATTAGTTGAAAGCATGCAGAAAGTTAACTTGAGAGAGTTAATAATTGATCAGTGTGTCTCTGATCCTGGTGAAATCCAGCTGGCTGAAGAGCTCTGAGTCTCATCAGTGGAAACATGTCAGACTCGTTGGTGTGTGTCAGTGACTATGAACGTCAAGCTCAAAGACTTTTACCAAAGGCAGTGTTTGATTATTATTTCTCAGGAGCAGACGAGCAGCAAACTCTGCGTGATAATGTAGCAGCGTTTGCCAGGTATGTGACCGTTCGTCATCATATAAACGTCTTCTGATTTGAAAACTTTCATTACAGAGAAGACATGAAGAAAGACATATACTGTAAGTGTGAATCTTTACAAAAACCTGTCGGGTTGACCACTGCACATTTAATGCAATGTGTATTTTCAGCTTTATTATTAGTATTTGTGAAATTTACTTGAAAATCCTTTACAAAAGTAAATCCTATAACAAATGTTAGTGTAGCTTACCTCCAAAAAAAAAAAAAAAAGGAAATTGTATTTTGCATTAAAAAATAAAGTACATTTTTAAAACATTAAGATGTTTTGCAAAGAGAGTATTTTCATTATAACTAAGTACAGTTTCCTTCTAGACATTTTTTATTTTATTTTTTACTTCGGATACTACCGAAGATAATTATATTACAGTTCAATTACAAATCATGCATCTGACATTACGTGCTATCAAACTGCTAATTTATGTATAAATCATATGATATATATATATATATATATATATATATATATATATATATATATATATATATATATATATATATATATATATATATATATATATATATATATCAAGAGGTCTATGACGTTTCTAACCATCTAAAATGAGTGGTGTGTCTTAGTGTAGTTAAAAATCTGGCCTTCTAACCCAAGAGTTAAAGGTTCAAAGATGATCTGATTCCGTTGAACACGTAAGCACACGTTTGTCCAGGCGTAAGACAATTTGATTAGAAATGAAAGTGTCTGCTAAATGAAAAACATATTGACAAGACAAAAGTATGAGCAAAAGAGCCAACTATTACCTGATAGCAACAAATATCTCTTACAGGGGCTAATTATCACATTCAAAATCTCACAGGGTTTAATTAAAGGCAAATTTATATTAAAAAAAAAAAAAAAAAAAATCTAAATCATGACATACTAAGAAATACTTATGACAAAAAAAAGAGAGAGAGAAATGAAGACGTGGTTCAAATTATGACATAAAAATTCAAAATTATGGCATACTAAGTCAAATATGAAATAATAGATATAAGAATGTGATAAAGGTTACAATTGACATAAAATGTCAAAATTATTAGATAAATAAAAATATAGTCATGGTTGTGATGTGCTCAGTCATGACTATGAAAATGAGATAAAATTAGACTAAAGTTGACATTATAACATGAATACATAATTATGACAAAAAGTTGAAATTGACATACTAATCATAATTATGATATAACAGTTTATAAGTCATAATTATGATGATTGAAACGAATACAAAACTACTCTATGATGTAAAAAGCCATAACTGTGACAAAAAGTTATGACACTTTAAATATACATATATATTTAAATATATTAAATATATATATATATATATATATATATATATATATATATATATATATATATATATATATATATATATATGTTTCACACATATTGTGACATATCATTATGTTGGCTCTTTGTGTCATACATTTGACTTTTTATTTCATAAATTTATGTTTTTCAATCGAATAATTTAAATTTTTTTGAATTTTTTCAAAGTATGATAAAAAAAATATATATATATTCGGCAGAAATTGGCTTCCATACTGTTACAGTAATGACATACACACACGCACATGCACATGCACACACACACACACACACACACACACACACACACAAAACTGTTAATTGAAAATATGTGATGCGGCATGTTGTCACACAATATGGGGAAATGTACTCACATTGAAAACCTGTTTATTGACATTTCTTTATCAAATTCAGAAAAGGACACTTTTTCCTGAAATATGATCTTCTGATTTATAATTGTCTATAAATCCTATTTAAAAGGTACTATATGTACAGTATATATAAACAAATATGTGAGAGAAATAAAACAACGTTAAAAATGACCAAACAGGTAATAACACAGAACTAAGTCATGAAGTAAATGGCATGAGTCAGTCTGTAATAGTTTGAGTCAGCCTATCACAATGTTGACTAGAATTACACTTCTTCTTAATGTTTCGACCTAATTTTAGACAGTCTCTCTGGGTTGTGTGGGGTCAGTTAAGGCCAGTTATAATTATGTGCGTTTATCTTGGCCTGGAGCGTTCGTGTGGGTGGGCAGACGGACCCTAGAGACCTAAACACGGCCTTACAGCAGTGTCAGCAAAGTCACTGTTCAGATGAGGAATGCCACTGTATTAGTCATACATATATATTAGTCATATATGCATATGTATAAAATGTGCAAACAAGACGTCCTTCCAGGTTACAAACACGCGTTGTGAAAGTTAAGTGAGCTGTGGTCAGACCCGATGAGTCATAGAATGAACACAAATATTAACACAAAATTGAGTGACCGTCAGGGCTGAAGTCATACACAACTCATGCAGGAAAAAAACAAACACTGAATCTATTAATAAACAGGGTTTCCAGAAGAAGTAGCTAGTTGCAATTGTGTTTCTTAATTCTTTTATTGAATATGTTTAGCTGGAAATGCTTTAAATCGTCTTTAATACAAATGCAGAATTATTATAATTTTTTAGTATAGGAACCAAATTTCGCAAATGATTGAGCCAAGACTTTTTTAAGAGATTTAACATTTAACTTTAGACTGTATTTCATGTATCAACATATAATCTATAATGGGACAACATGCCCCGCTGATCTCTTAAGGTCTCTTTAAGTAAAGACTTTAAGATTGTGTCTAAAAAATGACTATAATTAAATTACAAGTAAACTCTCCCATTCCCGGTTGCATCTATATTTAATTATTATATAAGGTTTTTATTTCTGAAATATGAATTTTGACTGCTGTGTCCTGCAGGTGGTGCATTTACCCTCGTGTGCTCAGAGACGTGTCCACAGTGGACATGTCCACCACAGTTTTGGGACAGAGAGTCAGTATGCCCATCTGTGTGGCAGCTACTGCTATGCAGCGAATGGCACATCCTGATGGAGAGACGGCCACTGCAAGAGGTCAGACACCAAGACACCATTAACTTCCTCTGACCACATGGTGGCGCCATTAGTCTTTCCTACATTCTACAGTATCTCCTGCCCCCAATCACACTTAAACAACCCTTACAAAAATGGATCACCGTTACCATAGTATGAGCTAATATACTATAGTTTCAGTGCGGCCGTAATATGGAAGTCCATTTGTGCCATAAAAAAAAAAAAAAAAAAAAAAAAAAAAAAAAAAATATCAAGTTATAATTATAAAATAAAAATCCAAAATATTTCTTGTCATGATTATGACATAAAAAGCTGCAATTATGACACGGTCGATTATGAGATAGAAATGAGAGATTATTACACGTATGACATAATTAAGTCATAATCAAGATGTGCTTTCATAATTATGAAATAAAATGAGATAAAAAGTCAAAATTATACCATAAAATTGTGAGAGAAAAAAAGAAGAAAATAAATGAGATAATGGTTGAAACTATTACTTAAAAAGCCAAAGTTATTAGTCACAAAGAAATAATTATGAGATAAGAAGTTGAAATTATGACACACTAAGTCATAATTATGATATAAAAGAGATAAAACTGATATGTTAATATTAAGATTTAATATATAAATTGAGATATTAAGTTATACTTCGTTATACTCACATGTTAAGTCATTATTATACAAAATAAAGTCAAAATTATTACAGAAGTCATCATTATGAGATAAAAAGTTGAAATTATGAAATTAAGTGATGATTATGAAATAAATGGTTAAAATGATGACATGAATTTTAATAATTATGAGATAAAACATCAAAATTAATGACATGCTGTACAAGTCAATCATGAGATAAAAAGTTTAAATGATCACATGCTAAATCACAATTATGAAATAAAAAGTAAAACTTAGGACATACTAAGTCATTATGAAATGAACAGTCACAATTAGGACATAATACTTAATATTTAATCTCATAATTTAGATTTTCTTAAATCTAATAATTTTTAGATTTTTTTTTATTTTAAAACATTGTATTTTTATTCTCTATATTTAACATTTTTTTATCATATATATATATATATATATATATATATATATATATATATATATATATATATATATATATATATATATATATATATATTTTTTTTTTTTTTTTTTTGCAGCAGAAATGGGCTTCCATACTATTCCTGTCAGTAATAGTGAATACAAAATGACCACAGTTTTATTGAAATTATTTAAATTCTAGTAGAGCTTAAGCAGAAACTTGTTAGCTTGGCACTTTGTGAAGTATCTGTTATCTCTGAGCAGATCCCACACACTTAAGGTCACACAGTTTAAGGATCACCCCTTTTTGAAAGTTGGAACCCATGACCATTCAGTATCTTGTGAGCCACCCCACCCCCCCCCCCTTATGACAATCACCCTGCTGTTCTGACTGGTCCTCTTCCCATCCACAGCCTGTCTGTCCTGTGACACGGGGATGATGCTGAGCTCATGGGCCACCTCCACCATAGAGGAAGTAGCGCAGGCCGCACCTGGAGCCGTGCGCTGGATGCAGCTGTACATTTATAAAGACAGAGCGCTGACTCAGTCTCTGGTCAGGAGGGCCGAGGAGGCCGGGTATAAGGGTATCTTTGTCACAGTGGACACACCTTATCTTGGCAGGCGACGTGATGACGTGCGCAACCGATTTAAGCTGCCCTCTCATTTGAGGTAAACGCTGAGACAACCACACGTCACGTGTGTGCGTGCCAGAAGCAAGCTTTACAGACATCGCTGGTTGTGTTTGTAAACTCACAAACACAGTGTGAATTGTTCATCTGATCTGAAATCAGAATACACAGAGTAACCCGATCTGAATCAACAACTGGTGATTTGAGTGTAACTTTTTCTGCTGCTCCGGAGGTTTTCTTTAGGGCCAAAGATTCACATGGTCAGATCTATAATTATATATTACAATTTTATGCTTTAGTTGCTGCATATCACTGGAAATATCAATGTTGTTGTTGTTTTTTTTACAATCAACGAGTGGTGAGTTCACTGCATCATCATTTTACAGCATCAAATTAAAGCCAAGACACATTGTTACAATTTATCCCAAGGAAACACCCTGACAACTGCTCAAAACTCCCTATATGCAATGTCATACATTTAGAAATGATGCTCTCTGAATTTTAATCACCTTAGCAATTGCATAACAAAGTCCTGGCAATATATATCAATCTATATTAAGAAATCTGCAACTTTACTCATCTTAGACACTGCATACCAATGCCCTGGCAACCACATAATGTGCTAACAGACTCTAGATGCTTTAATACTTACTTTTAACCCCTTAACTGCCACTCACATTTTTTTAACATAGACTTTATAGTGCACGATCCAAACGTACATTTGTATAACTGTAGAGCACTGTAGAGAATCAACGACTGGCAGACGATCTGAACGAGTTTTACTGCAGGTTTGAAAGAACACCCATCACCTGCCCTGAACGCCTCCCCACACAACCATTCACACCCTTCACAACTCCTGCAACCAGCCCTGAATGCCTCTCCAAACTACCGTTCACACCATTAACAGCTCCTGCAACCCATCCTGAACACCTCTCCAATCAAGCACTCTCACCATTCTCACCTCCTGCATCCCCCCTCTCCCCCACACCTGCAATTCAGATCAGCGAGGATGCGGTGCGCCAGGTCTTCCGGAAGCAGAAAAGGAAAAAAGCACCAGGCCCAGATTGTGTTACACCAGCCTGTCTGAAATCCTGTGCTGACCAGCTGGCCCCCATCTTCACACAGATCTTCAACAGATCGCTGGAGCTGTGCGAAGTCCCTTCATGCCTCAAACGTTCCACCATCATCCCCATCCCTAAGAAACCCAAAATTACAGGACTAAATGACTACAGGCCTGTGGCTCTAACGTCTGTAGTCATGAAGTCATTTGAAAAACTGGTGCTGGGCCACCTGAAGGACATCACTGGGCCCTTGCTGGATCCTCTTCAGTTTGCCTACAGAGCAAACAGGTCTGTGGACGATGCAGTAAACATTGGACTGCATTATGTTCTGCAACACCTAGACAGACCGGGGACTTATGTGAGGATCCTGTTTGTGGACTTCAGCTCGGCCTTCAACACGATCATCCCAAACCTCCTCCTGCCCAAACTAAATCAGCTCTCCGTGCCCACCTCCGTCTGTCAGTGGATCAACAGCTTCCTGACAGACAGGCAGCAGCTAGTGAGGCTGGGAAAATACACATCCAGCACCCGTACAATCAGCACCGGAGCTCCCCAGGGCTGTGTTCTCTCCCCACTGCTCTTCTCCCTGTACACTAATGATTGCACGTCTAAGGACCCCTCTGTCAAGCTCCTGAAGTTTGCAGATGACACCACACTCATCGGCCTCATTCAGGACGGTGACGAGTCTGCTTACAGACAGGAGGTAAAAGAGCTGGCTGTCTGGTGCAGTCTCAACAACCTGGAGCTTAACACCCTCAAAACAGTGGAGATGATCGTGGACTTCAGGAGAGACCCCCCTGCACTCCCCCCACTCACCATCATGAACAGCACTGTGACTGCAGTGGAGTCATTCAGGTTCCTGGGCACCTCTATCTCTCAGGACCTGAAGTGGGACATTCACATTGACTCCATTGTGAAAAAGGCCCAGCAGAGGTTGTACTTTCTCCGCCAGCTGAGGAAGTTTAACCTGCCACAGGAGCTGCTGAAACAGTTCTACTCCACCATCATTGAATCCATCCTCTGCACTTCAGTAACTGTCTGGTTCAGCTCAGCTTCTAAATCTGACCTCAGAAGACTACAGAGGGTAGTCCGGACTGCTGAGCGAATCATCGGTTCAACCCTCCCATCTATTCAAGAACTGTACTTATCCAGAGTGAGAAAAAGGGCTGTCAAAATCACTCTGGACCCCTCACATCCAGCACACTCCCTCTTTGAACTGTTGCCATCTGGTCGACGCTACAGAGCACTGAGCACTAGAACGACCAGACACAGGACCAGTTTCTTCCCTCAGGCAATCCATCTTATGAACAGCTTATAATAACGGCGGACACACTACACTTTATATTTATATACACACACACTTTATTTATCTAACACACATACTTAGTATACACTTAAATTTTGCACACAATATATATGTACATACATAACTTCATTTTGTAATATACTTTCCTACAATTGTCATTTGTATATTGTTATTCACTCTCTACTTATTTGTATTTTTTATTCTTTATTATGTGTTTTATGTTCTGTCGCTGTCATTCTGTTGTACTGCGGAGCTTCTGTCACGAAAACAAATTCCTCGTATGTGTACATACCTGGCAATAAAGCTCATTCTGATTCTGATTCTGATTCTGATAATTCATGAATGAAAACATTTTGTAACACGATACAGATGTAGCTTTTAAATGGTAATGCAATGTCTGATTTTAAAATGGGTTTTAAAGGATGAATTTTGAGATTTGAAGTTTTCAGTTGATATATATATAATTTCGGATGATTTCTAAAATATAATGAATGCAATGAAGATGTCTTTTTTTTTCCTGTTATAATGTAGATTTTTGAGGGTGCACATGAATCTATTACTTTTCCTACATCATTTAAAAAAAAAAAAAAAACATTGGTAAAATATATATTTGGGAGTCTTAGACCTTTCCAACAATATATAGTTTGTCAAGATTAGATTAGATTTAATTGTAATATAATGAAGTAAATGAAGGCGTCCCGTATACACCTATAAAGTGTAAATAATTGCAATATCTACAATATAGAAGCATCTTTATTAACACCTTTCTAGTCAAACAAATGCTGCATTGTAAACATTTCAGTTTTATTTAATGCATGTAAAAACTTTTACTTTTACAATTCTTGTGAGGTTTCTTCATAAACAAAACCTCAGTTTTCTCATCCTGTTGGACAGATTATTTTACAGGTTCGTCGTCCCTTGAAAACCAAAGCTTTATGTATTTATGGAAACAGAAATCTCTCTCTTGAACCGGGGAAGCGTACAGTAGATCACACCGCTCGTGGGGATTAATACTCCGTCAACACTCGCTATATTATGTTTCGTATGTGGGGAAACATTCAGATATCAGCGGTTCTACAGATATGCCAACAGCGGCCCACTATAAAAATGCCCTCATGAAAGTAAAGCCTTCCTGCTCCGGAGCCCACGAGGTGAATTACGGCAACTTGAAATCTAAAAAAGCATCACGGCCCCACCACTGTATATTTCAGCACAACTGCCTCCGTTTCCATCAGCGGTGACACAACATGAACTTCATCTCAACCCTCCGGGAGACTTTCTCTCGGCCGCACAAATCAGAGAGCAGCAGGGGCAACAAGGTGCCTTTGAGCGTGAGCTCTGCTGTTTGGATAAAACCCCGACCAAAAACAACACTCACAAGACTAATCCCATTTTGCATTCTCATTTTATTTTAATTTCTTTTTCCCCCAGAATGGCTAATTTCGAGACCCCTGATTTAGCGTTCTCCTCAAAAAAAGGTTACGGGGAGGACAGCGGCCTGGCGGTGTACGTAACTCAGGCCATAGATGCCACGGTGAAGTGGGACGACATCGCGTGGCTGAAGAGAATGACCTCGCTGCCTGTGGTGGTCAAAGGGGTTTTGACAGGTGAGCCATCCTGTTGTGTTTGGTGATTGGAGGAGCTGTCGTGTCATGTGAGCTTGTGAACGAAAGCGCTGACAGAATACTGGATTCAGACAGGCTTCAAATGCAGCAGAGCAACATAAATAACCTAACAAAGTAATAAAATAATAATAAACCTGCACTTACATCATCTGTGACTGTATCTGAAAGCTGTCCAGAAAACTGGATTCAGACAGACTTCTAATGCATCATGACATCATGTGTAATATCTAAAACAAATTAAAGTGAGGTTTAGAGACAGTCAAACAAAGATTTAGTGGCAATGTTTATTTTTACTTAAAATTAAATAAATTAAATTAAACCGCCTTTCCAAAACCCTAGGTCACAAATACATTAAATATGATAAAATATAATATGAATAAAATAAAATACAAATATAAACAAATATATAAAAACATAAAATATTTTAAAATAAAAACAAATATAAATAACATACTATAAATAAGATAAAATAAGTTAAATTAAATTAAGATATGTGTATCAATAAATGTACCCCTTTATTGAATTGAAAAATTTAAATTTATCTTAAAAGGTTTTTAAGATCAGTTTATTCATTTATGGATTCTTTAATGCACCAGTTTTCCAAAGAACTTCAGAATAAAAGTCCTAACTTTTTAGTTCTAACTGGAACTTTTATTTTTAAGCGTGTGAAATGCTCACAGAACAACCTATTTGCATAATCTTATCAGGACGACCCCCGTCTGTCAGCGAGGGGCCACTAATTAAAGATAATGTGTCATTTATCTCCCGTTAGGAAAAAGCAGTCAGTCTGTGAGCGCTGAGGTTATCTCAGAAATGTCTAGAAGCTTTACTTCAGTTATTGTGTCTTCAGATAAACTTTTATCTTCTCTTTGGCTCTGGAAATAGCACATTCTGTAAATATAAGAGAGCGAACACACACACACACACACACACACCAAATCTTTTTATTTCAGAGTAGAGCAAAGGATTTAAATCTGTTCCCTGACAAACTCAGAAATGTATGTTGAGGGGGGAAAAAGTAATTGGGGAACACCATTAGTTATTTTAGCTCATGTGTGGAACATAATTTTCCTTGAAAAGTGCATCCTTTCCTGTTGGCCTCGGCTGAAAGGAAAACGCTATTTAATCATTTTCGGGATTTTTCCGAACAGAACAGACCTTGGGAAATTAAATTACACTATGTAAAGTTAATTTTTCACATTTTCTGTAGCTGCTTTCCTTTGCAAAATAAATTGAGCAAGTCTTTGTAATGAGTAAATGCAATAGTAACAGTAATGCTTGAAATAAAGAAATAGTTCATCCAAAAAATTAAAACCTGCTTACAATGCTATCTGAACTGTAGATGAGTTTGTTTCTTCATCAGATTTGGAGAAATGTAGCATCGCATCACTTGCTCACCAATAAATGCTCTGCAGTGAATGGGTGCCGTCAGAATGGGAGTCCAAACAGCTGATAAAAACATCACAATAATCCACAGCACTCCAGTCCATCAGTGAATGTCTTGAAAAAGCTGAAAGAAATCCATCATTAAGATGTTTTTAACTTAAAACTGTTGCTTCCGGCTCAAATATGAGTTAATAATGCATAATAATGCTTCCTTCAGGGAAAATGTGGTCTGGACTGAATCAGGAGAGAAATCTGCACTGATCAAGCACCATTTACAAGCCAAAACACAAATATGTGGCTGCAAAAAGATGGACTGTTTCAGTGGAGGAAGCATTATTATGGATTATGGACTCAGTTTGAAGAAGAAAAAAAACCTGTTGATGGATTTGTTTCTTACAAACATGGACTGGAGAAGTGTGGATTACTTGTGGATTATTGTGATGTTTTTATCAGCTGTTTGGACTCTCATTCTGACGGCACCCATTCACCGCAGAGCATTTATTGCTGAGCAAGTGATGCAATGCTACCTTCCTCCAAATCTGTTGAAGGAACAAACCTATCTACATCTTGCATGACCCGAGGGTGAGCAGGTTTTTTTAATCCTTGGGTGAACTAGTCCTTTAAATACAGATAAATACAGTACTGCGTACCATAATTGCAATGTACCATAATTTCCCCCATGCAAAAGATTTTGCCTCCAAATTTAAGAATGAGAAAAAAAGCAAAACTGCTTGAGAAGAACCACAGTAATTAATGCTCTGCTCATGGTGAATCTTGCCATTTTAGCCGAAGATGCCAAAGAAGCTCTGAAGTATGGGGTGGATGGAATACTTGTGTCAAACCACGGAGCAAGACAACTTGATGGAGTTCCAGCCACCGTAAGTGTCTGTTGAAGAAATGAGGCATTATTGTTCTCCAGAGACCTCCAACCCACAAGTCCTCTTTGCAAACTATCCTCTGCGGCCTGTGAATTGCATCTTTGATAGTGTGAAATACGGTCCCTGGTTTACCAAACAAAGGTTTGGATACAACTGCAAGTTTTATGAGCACATAGTGGTCTTCAAAACTGAAGAACATCAACTGAGCGTGCAGAGCGTTCTGAATATAGATGCAGAGATGGTGTATCTGCTCCAGGTCATCCAACAATTGGGTTTTATCTTATGATCTATAATTAGTGCTGATGATGATTTATTGAAGCTCTATCCTTCTAGAACTTTCTGTGATAACCAATTATGGAGACACGATATATACTGTAAGACAAGAAACACAAGACAAAGTTTTGATAGTGAACATACTGAAAACGTTTTTTTTAAAAGAAGTCTTTTCTGCTCACCAAGGCTGCATTTATTTGATCAAGAAAACATTAAAACCTGTTAGCCTTTCGTCCTGAAAGCTTCTCAACTCGCACGTGTCAGTGTTTATGAATAGATTAAATGAAACGGGACAAATTTAATCTTGACAATCTATGTCATTATAAAGATCTACGACTCAAGCATCGACAACAGATCGCTGTTTTTCCAATGGAAAGCTTATAAAGACTGTATTTGCTACATTTGTGTAAGCAGTACACATAAAAAAACAAGCAATGAAAACGCTGTACATACCAGATCCGTCGTAATAACGAGTCATAAACACATCCACAGCTGTAAATCCAGGTTAAGTTAGAAAGGTAAGGGTCCACTCAATTACATCTCATGAAGCACGTTTAGTCCAACGAAGCAATAACGTTGTAATATGGATCATAATTCCTTTGTTTACGTTTAATTTCTTCAGCGACATATTTGTTTGTGTCCGTTATGGAATAACTCACGGTTGGAAACTGCGTCTTGGTAGTAAAAACACGGCCTGGTTTTGCAGCGTACAGTGTCACAAACAGAATAATAAGACGATCCACCGGAAAAAAGAATGAATGAAAAATAGGCGGAAGTCAGTTTATTTGAATTTGGCGCTCTATCCTGGGAGCTGGTGACGCGCTCTGACGCACCTGTCAGCTGATGGAGGCGGAGCTTACAGCGATCGCATTTTCCTTTGTTTTTTTATTTTTATTTTTAAACAGTTTTTATATGTGAGAGAGTGTGTTTTATGTTGAATGTGAATGTATCTGCATAATTACCATCTGTTTGAGTGCAAATCAGCACAAATCAGCTCACTATAACTGCATAATTGGCAAAGTTAAATCTTTTTTTATTGTTCTTATTATTCTTATTTTTATTACTCAAATTATTCTTATTGTATTTTTCTAGTGCTCAAATAAATCACTTATATGATGTCTAAGTTTCTGTCTAGTGTTTTATAATTGAAAAAAAAAAACTATGCAGTGGTATGTTTACTGACTAAATAGTTTGTAGAAGCTTTCAATATTATTGGGAAATATATTTTCTTATATTTGCAGGAGTCTCATTTTTCATTATATTTTATTCAGATTTTAAATAGAAACTCATGAGACATGTGGCTTTCAACCCATTATAAAGTAAAGCCCAAAGGGTCTTCTTTCCAAAGACACCAAAATTATGTTTGTAACACACTGAAGTGGGAAACTGTTACAATTATAAGTTTGGTAGAGCACTTTCAGCTGTGAGTCCCATAATGGGGGGTGCTGGCTAACAGGTTAAAAATAGTGAAATATTATTAGAATTTCAAATAATTGTTTTCTATGGGAATATTTTGTAAAATATAATTTATTGTTGTTACGCAAAGCTGAATTTTCAGTATCATTACTCCAGTCTTCAGTGTCAATGGCTTCATGAATCATTATAATATAGTGATGTGCTGCTCAATTAAGAAACATTTCTGATTATTATCAATGTTGAAAATAGTTTTTACTGCTATATATTGTTGTTGAATTGTTATAATTAATTACATTTTTTTAGGATTAATAAAAATCTTTGATTAATAAAAAATTCAAATGAACAGCATTTATTTGAAATAAATAATTTGAAACATCATAAATGTCCTCACTGTAATTTTTGATCAATTGAAAGCGTCCTTCATGTATAAAAGTTTTTTTTTTTTTTTACTTTTAATCTTACCCTACACTACTGAACGGTAATTTTTTACCAAAAAAGCAGCTGTAACTGCTTTCAACATTAATAATGATCAGAAATGTTTACTGAACAGCAAATCAGAATATTAGAATGATTTCTGAAAGATCACGTGACACTAAAGACTGAAGTAATGATGCCGAAAATTCAGCTTTGATCACTGAAATAAATTACATTTTACAATATATTCACATAGAAAACTGTTATTTGAAATTCTAATAATATTTCACTATTTTTAATGCATTTTTGATCAGATAAATGAGCAGAAGAGACTTAGTAACCTCCAGTAATGTGATGGTGTATGTCAGTGCAGATCGACGCTCTGCCTGAGGTCGTGGAGGCTGTTGAAGGAAAGGTGGAGGTCTTCATGGACGGTGGGGTTCGTAAGGGCACAGATGTGCTGAAGGCTCTGGCTTTGGGAGCAAAGGCTGTGTTTGTAGGGAGACCCGTCCTGTGGGCGCTCGCCTGCGAGGTAAAACACAGTAAATATTGAATTACTGGACATGCATTAGTTCTGATGTCTTTCTGTCCATAGGGTGACAAAGGAGTCAGTAATGTTCTCCAAATACTGCGTGAGGAACTTCACCTTGCATTGGCGCTTACAGGTAGATCGGTTTGAGCACTACTACTGTACATGAAAAGTATTATAAAAATAATAAAAAAAAAAAGTAAAAAATATAAAAAAAAAGTTACTAAATATATTAAATAAAATAATTAATTAAATTATTTTAATTGATTTAAAGTAAAAATAATTACAGTAAAATGTATAAACAGAACTACGTACTATATAAAAATATTGAAAAATACTACTTAAAAAAAATAAATAAATTAACAAGTGTATTTGATATTGTTTTTTCTGTTTGTTGTCTTCTGGCAGGATGTCTCTCACTGAAGGAAGTCAAAAGATCCCTTTTGAGAAGATCTGAACTCATTTCAAGGTTTTAATGCGCTGGGGGATTTCATGTATGTCTGTGACTGGACCGACTTGTGTAAATCAAATGAACCCAGAGGATTTGGGCACGACAGATTTAGCATCATGAATAAAACATTTGTGCAAGTCATTCGTGTAAAAGTTGGAATAAATGCATCAAAGGCGTGTGGTTTGTACAGACGTACCCTGCCTGACAGCAGTAATCCTTCCTGTTTACTGGAAGCAGGCAATGTTTAGTAACCCAAACCAGTTTTGTGACTCTTCCAGTTTTCTTCACTGTCCGGACACTGGGAACAAAACGAAAAGGAGATTTTAAGGCATAATTCACCTAAACATGAACCATGCAGGGTTATTACTGTTAACTAAAACTTATTTTATATATATAAAAAAAAATATATAAGCATATTTAAAAAGATATTTTGAAAAAGAAGACTAATAACAATGGCAAAAACACATTGCAAATTACTGAAATATGAACTAAAATAAAAAAAAAATTAAATGTAAAATATGAAAGTTAGAAAAGTTAGAATTATGAAATATGAAGTCTCAATTGCGAGAAAAAGGTCAGAATTGTGAGAGAAAAATTCTCAAAAAATTTTTATTCCATGGTGTAAACAAACAACTAATAAATAAATAAATAAAATAAAATAAATGACAATACTAAAAAAATAATAATATAATTGTTAGCAAAAAAATCGGAATTACGAGACAAAAGTCTGAATTATGAGATAAGTGACCTTTTACCTCACAATTACCTTTTTTATATTTTTATCCTGTGGTGGAAACAGGCTTCCACAAAAAATAAAAATTAATAAAAAATAAAAAAATAAATAATAATAATAATAATAATAAAAATAATAAATAAATAAATAACAATAATAATAATAATAATAATAATTGCTTAATAATTTCTATTAAAAATTATATAACACAAACATTTTGCCATTGTTTACTCATTGTCATTTCGCAGCTATTTTCCACACAAAGATGCATATGGTAAGAAAATTTTATACTTAAGAGCAAACTGTTTAATAAATGCAAGAGCATTTGTCGTACAGTAATACATTTCCTCTAAAAGAAACAACAGTAAATGACTACTTCATAATTGATGTTACTGTTGTTTTTCCTCCATGCATGATTTCCTCGTACAGTACTTGTCATTTGTATTTCTCTTTTTCATTACAGTAATGTGAACGGTTTCCCTGCCGTACAGTTGCTGCAGCAAGCTTCTCATGAATATTAATTTCCCCTCCACGGGGCCCTGAAGGCAAACAGGTTTGTGAGAGGTTCAGAAAGGTCACACACAAGGCACGGGGTTTCTTTACTAGCTCTTTCCATGGCTGAACCACAGGACCTGAATGAAGCCATTATATGCATTTACTCTCCACAGGAAAACAAACTTTGTCAGGGTCTGTTTATTAGCACCTAACACTTTGTTTGAACCACCTACTTGTGTGCAGGGGCCAGAAAGGGGAAGTGAGCTCCTGCTACTCTTTATGAGATTTCAAGAGGTTTCACATTGTTTACCTGCAACCTAAAAACTAAGATGATAAAAACAGTGGCTCCAAATGATTTTGCATTAGATACAAATGTTTAAAATCAATTGCATATGCATACAGATGATCTCTTGCTTTGCTGCTTTGTTATCCAATGCAATTATATTTACAGTGGCTATATGAAAAATAATCACCCTTGTTGATCTCCAGCCGTCATATCACTAGTGAAGACACACCAGGTCACCAGTTATCTCAATATAACCTCGCCTGCAGGCCGCTGAAATAGAGCTGCATTGAAGGATATCATTTAGAAACACTGTGTGGCCATGAAGAATCTGAGCGAAAAGCGCCCGCATCACACAGCTGTTATTCTAATTTGTTTGAGCGTTTGCAAATAGCACAGAGACCGCATCACCCATAAAAGTTAGCAGAGGTTTCGCTTAACAAGACGCTTTTGTCTGACCAGAGGAGGGCACTTGTTCAAACACACAAACCAAAGTGAAGAAAACAAAAGTGGCTCATCGAGAGAGAAGGAACTTCTCCGCTCATGGCACCAGCACTGCATGCAGATACTCAGAATGGCATACTACAAAACTACTATTTTTGCAACAGTATTGTGGGAACAGAAAATATCTAGATTACTTACTAGTAAAAATTGGCTTTATAACCAAAGCATGCTGTGTGTGGTATAATTCATCCCATGATGCAATGCACTCAACGTCTTACATCACCAGTGCAGTGTTGTTAGTACTTTCTGAAAATTCAAAAAAAAAAAAAAAAAAAAAAAAAAATATATATATATATATATATATATATATATATATATATATATATATATATTAAATGAAAAATACATGAAATATGAAAATAATATAAAATATACGAAATTAAAATAATGTTGATTACAATTAAAACAATTGTTTTTAATTACTTATTTATTTAAAAAAATAATTAAATATTAGGTGACATAAAATATTATAAAATATAAAAAGAATAGAAAAATATAAAAATGTAATAATATAAAATTAGAAACATATAAATGTAAAACTATAAAATTGAAATTGAACTGAAAATAGGTTTGTTGAAGTACTAGAATTACTAAATGTAAAACTGTACTAAATAAAACAGAATTAAATAACTAATAAATGTAATAAACAAATATAAATAAATTCCTAAAAACTAGAATTTATTAATACATTGAAAATACAAAAATAAAGGCTCATTTGAATTGTAATTGAATATAATAGTTTATACACACTGTAAAAAACGTTGTTCTATTTTCTTAAACTCTTCTCTGTGTCATATAGTTATTTCAACATGCACTGTTTGTGTTGAAGCAGCAGTTATACTAGTTCATTTGAATCTCAGCTTAGTTGAAGGCCAGTAAAAAGTTAATGTATAAAAAGTTAGTTATGTCTAAAAAAAAAAAAAAAAAAAAATCAGAGTTGGAATGGCAAAATCTTTTTTTTTTTTTTTTTTCAGTGCAGTGGGTATAGAAAAAAACAAATCTTGTTGCATTGAGTAAATACAGCTGGATAAAACAAAAAGTGTTTACTCTTGCTCATACTCAGGGTTAGGGAAATGAACAAACCCATAATTGTAAGAATTCAACTTTACAAACATTTGAGCTTGTGAATGAAGCCCTTGGTGTTGTGTGTATCTCAGCTGTAGTGCGTTTAGATTTGTTCAGCCGTGATCTGGCAGACTAACGCTGCGACGGTCTGCGTGTCTGTTTCTGAAATCCAGTGTCTGGCTGTGGTCCGGAGTGTAAGGCTTCAGCCACTGGGGGAAGTCAGTGTGGGACAGGGTGTGTCCTGCTGTGACACACAGGGTCAGGAGAATCAAGTGTTCAGACGGCAGAGATCTGCACCTGTGTGTCTAGACATAGACTCGTTCTCCTGGACCGGAGCCCAACGCTTCTCTGAGGAGGGAATAAGAGCCTGATTTTTTATTTCTTATGACTTTCACATACGATTCCATTCCTCTTTGCTACAAGTGAACATAAATTGTGTATGAAGTGAATTTGCTGTGTGGTTGCAGCATGCATGCATGCTATGCCCATGGAGTTTCTATTCAAAAAGCAAATTAGATATATTTTTTTATGTCTGTGTATATTTGAGCTCAGTATGGCAATACACTTATTTAAAAAATAAGTATCTCTTTTAGCCTCAGATTCCAACTGAAACATGCATAAAAAAACACTGCACATGCAAGTAATGTGTAAGTAAGGGCTACTTTCACTGAGGTTGTTTAAATGCATTTTGGCATTTGCTTTTCTGTTAAAAATGCTGTGGATAAATTAAGACAATACAGTTATGCAGCAACATGCTTTACTCAAAGCATGCTTTAAATGCCACCTACACAGAGCCTAAAACTCTGCTCCCTTCTGATTGGCTCATCAAACAAGAGTTATATATCCAGGAGAGGGCAATGTTTAGCTGCTCATCTGTGAAAAAACAACAACCTTCGTCTGATTATTGGTTTCCCCCTGTAAATGCAAGCAGGTTATTATTTAAAACAACTGTTCTTCATCGAGACAAACATCTTTTCCTCATTTTTCAGAAAACATCTTTGCAGGATGCTTTTTATGCGCTTTCAATTAATGCTGCGGTGTGGGATTAAACAAATACACATTAAACGCAAGAGGAACAAACCTGACGTGCAGATCATTGAGTTATACCCTCATTAAATGTCAACAAATGCATCTGATTAACTCTTTTATTGCTCTTTCAAGCCCAACTGTTGATGGAAAATCAGTTGAGTTAAAAGATCTGGCATGGGCGATACGGCAAACAGAACAAGGCAGTTCCTTCCTGTGGCACAGAATGTAATGGCCTGGAAAACCATATCAATGTGCAAGTAATTACTCCATCATACTTCCCACAGTAGTCATCTGCCCGGGGATCAGGCACGATTGTGAACCCACCAGAACTGATCTCAAACTAACACTCAGGGTCACTAAAACAACTTTGGACTGACACTAACGCACGGCCGTCAAGATGGTCTCGACACGTCGGGAATCTATGAGGAGAAACGAGCAGAAAAGAAGGGGAGAAGAAAAACAAACCGTGCATGTTGTGATTTCATACATTGCTTCTGAAGCCTTCCCAGTGTTTCACCGCTCGGGATGTGTTATACTTGCTCACTGTATACTGCATACTTATTTTTCAAAAACACTATGAGCAACAGTGTACATTAGGGTATTTCATTAGCTAAAAAAAGCAACGCCAAGGTCATGGGTTCGATTGCATGAACTGATATAAATTGAATGCAATGCAAGTCGCTTCTCATAAAAGCTTCTACAAAATGCATAAATGCAAATGTGATGCAAACAAGGAATGTTCTGGCAATGTTATAAACAAATGCTCTTCCAGTTATTTTAACAGAGCATTTGTTCTGAGTTATCTGGTCTTTACTAATGTTCTCAAAACGTTTGCACATAAACGTTATTTAGACATTGTTCATGAAACGTTTTATTTCTGAAACATTTGTATGTATTTTCATGTATTTTAAACATTTTAAACATTTAGAAAACATTCAGAAATAATGTTTATTAAATGTAAATTAATGAAACATTAGCAAAAAGTTTTTTGTATGTGTTTTTGTTAGCTGGGGAGTTGTATGTTTTTATTAATAATGTTCTCAAAACATTATTATGTATGAAACATTTCATGTATGTAACTTTTAGTTGGATGTTCATCTAATATATATATATGTAAATCTATAGTACATAAAAGTTACTTTCAGAGAACATTCTAAAACAACGTTGCCATAATGTTGCAAAATTCTAAAATGGAATGTTCCCTTAACAACCACACAAATAAAAAACAAACAAAACCTATAATTGATAAAACTGGATATTTTGAATGTGCAGAAAACATTCAAAAGTAATGTTTTCATAACTTAATGGGAACGTTAGCAAAACATTATTAGAAATTATTTTTGTCAGCTGTGATCATGCTACATTATGATCTCGTTATGTTGCATGTTACAATTTATGGTTGACATAAATGGAAGGTATTGCATTAATTGCATACTGGACATTTTAGCAAACCATGCGTGCAGTTCACATACTACCCCTGAAATATTATGAGTAGCATGATATTTCAGACACAGCCCACATTTTTGGTTCATCAGACAGAAACTCTCAAATTCGTTGTTTTTGTTCTCTACGTGTAAGAATGTGCGAGTTTTTCAAATGACCGTTTAAGTCGTACCAGGTGAAGAAATATGATTGCGGGGAAAGCAGTTTTGAAAACACGTCGTGTCTCTTTAACACTCAGTGACAATTGCTCCAAATTATCCATTTATTTTCGCACGGGCCTGATGACAGTACGTGTTTTCAGATATGAGCTCACAGCTGCGTGCAATTAATAACAACTTCATGTGCAACGCCGCAGCAGGCCACGGCCGAGGGAGGGGGTTCGGTTCGAGGAAATTTACTTTCAAGAGGAACGTTCAAACCAGAGAAAGAGAGAGAGAGAGAGGAGGGAAGGAGGAAAAAGCACACATCTGTTGACATCAAAATTGTGGAACCTTGAATTCTTCTTTTTTTTTCAGTCATTGTGGTGTTTTACTACCACGAGTCCGAGTCCAACATCTGGGCCTGTTGTTTCACGAAACATTTCCCACAGATCTTTCTGTTTTGTTTGTCAATTCACGGACGTTTAGCGCATGAATCCATACGACATGAAAGCGAGAGCATTGTATGTGGTCTCTCGCTCTCCGCCTGACGCAGCTGCGTCTGTTCGATATCCATCTAAAATCAATATCTGTTGATGATTACAGCCAGCACTATTTATTCTTCTTGGGCTGGGATGTGGCCTTTGGTCAGCAGATGTTCGGCGGAGATTTGCATTCCTGTTTTCTTCCCATTTACCAGCAGATGTGCAGATGTTCAGAAATATAAAAGTTGTGTTCGTGGGTCTGGCTGCGTTCGGAATAGCACACTTATTTGCATACTTAAGCTACACTTAACCACAGGATGCCATGCCAAACATTTGACAAAAAGATGCTAAAATGCTAAAACAATGGCTTTAGTGTAAAAAAAAAAAAGAAGATGAACAACACGTGGTTCCTCTGTTAGGACACCTGTGTGAACTTGAAGAGAACTGGCTTTATGCATCCACTAAAAATCACCAAAACACCAGCTGATTCAGAGCAGAAATTATAAAGAAAAGTGGATAAACTTCTACATTTGCATTCCAGGATTTTAGCATCTTATTTTGCCTCATTATATAAAACATCAGTTCTGAGATGATGCCAGGACGCCTATCTATGAACATAATTAATTAAGAACGTAGCATGCTATACATGTTGAATAAAGTGTTCTGAGTCACATGCTATTTTTGAATTATACATATTTACAAAACAGTCAATAAATGCATAAATACATATCTGTCGAGACAATTTTAATGCATGTAATGATGTTTTGCTGTATGGGGTAAACTGTGCAGTATTCAGCAAGCAAGCTAATATTGCATTCTGGACGCGGCCGGTCTGTGAGTTTGGCAGATCTGCTCTGTCTGTCGTTTGCTGAGCATCTGCCCACAGTGCAGGTGCAATGGGTTCATGCTGTCCAACGTTCAGAAAAGAACGGATTTATTAAACGAGCATGTTGATACACTGCTTTAATTAGCTGAAATATTTTATAGGGCTTACACATAATGGCAGACATACTCAAAAAAGAGGAGTTTTGAAGAAAGGCATTAAAGTGTCTCATAAAGAAATATCCCTCTGAGAGTCTGGGGCTGGAACAAGCACATTTAAATCATCTGAACTACTCTGCTGAACTCGGCATGATTGATAGAAGAAATATTCTCTGCAACAAAAACGTAAAGTAAAACTTGAAGTCATGAATATTGTTTCGGTTCATGGTCCCGACAATTTAACCAGCCGTCCAATCAACGAACAGAGGACGGGCTGAGAGTCATAGACGCTAAGCACCAAATTTAAGATCATAGTTTAGGTTAGAAAAATTGAAAACAAGTGCGGACAAAAAGCAAAGGAGTTTCAAAGCAGGAGTGCTATATATAGCATCAAGTAAAAATATTTGTGTACCCTTAAGAGCTCTCTAGTCTCTTTATATGCAACTTTGAGATTTATAAAAACAAATCATGAAAACCAATAGCTTAGAAAATTACTAGCACAATTATATGCACCAATCCTAAAACGGAGCAATAGTAATCGTGATGCTTGACTTAGCGAACACTATTAATCAAAATGTGTGGACAAGCACACGCACACAGGTCGTATATCTTTCTGCTTGTTCAAAAGGCTTCTCCCACACTTAATTGATATGACACTAATCCGCCATTTGTTTTGCGGTTTTCCTCTATGAGGAAGTATCTTCACCATATTAACAAGCTATTATCGTGTGATGTGACAGTGGTTTGGACGAGTGTCAACAAGAAGAGATGTGAGGCAGATAAAGCCATACGTAATGGTTTGTTATGACCTATACACTAACTGCCCTCAGGTCACAAGTCCATATGGAAGGTGGACGGGGCCAAAATTCCTTAAATATATATTTTTTTATTTGTTAAACATGCACAGCAGCCAATGCAATTCATACTATATTTGCATTTATGATGCAATGTTATGTTGGTATGTACATATAGAAACATCAGATGTGCTGTTTATTCAGGAAGGATGTCAAGACATGTTCTGTTTAAAGATTTTTGGC
The DNA here is from genome assembly GCF_003368295.1 of Carassius auratus. Classification (NCBI taxonomy): domain Eukaryota; kingdom Metazoa; phylum Chordata; class Actinopteri; order Cypriniformes; family Cyprinidae; genus Carassius; species Carassius auratus. Next base: position 15,333,104 of record NC_039284.1, read on the forward strand.
CCCGTCAGCATTCCATAGTCTATTACCTGAGACGTGCTGTTGCCCTAAAGGGAAATACACATGCAACATGTATCTAAAACAGCAAACAAATTCGGGTGGGACCATTTGCTTGGAAAAACTGAGACGTGTGTGGACATTGGCTCTCGAGCAATAGTGCTCATAAACAAACCAAGAGGAAGAGAGCATCAGCCATGGTACACAAATAAATGTAAACTACACAGCTGGGCATCTTCACAGCAGAATAAGAGGTACACAGATATTTAGACGGACAGGGCTTGGTTGCAAGAACGAAACGAAAAGTAGCCATGACAATAAAAAGTTAAACACTGGAGTTTTAACTTGGAGTTTTGTTTTCTTCTTGGCACTCTGTTTTATTCTACACCATCTCCATCATGCTATGTTAATAAATTAGAAATTATTTGACAAATTAAACTATGGAGAAAAAAAAAAGTAGGGTGGGATGAGATTTTAGCCATCTGGAACTGACTGGAAGGTGAAGAATTTAGATGACATCAGCTGAAAAAGAAGATTACTAAACAAAACTATTTTTCTCTCTGGAATAAAGTGCACTGATGAATAACTGACATGAAAAATGTGTTAAGAAATTAAACTGAGTCAATTCTAATTTTATTATTTGTCTGCAATGGAAGAAATAATAATAATAATAATAATAATAATAATAATAATAATAATAATAATAATAATAATATTATTAATAATTATTAATAATAATAATAATTATTATTATTAATAATAATTTATTTGTTATTTTAATAATAATATATTAATTATATTTTTGTTCTATTTATATATCCTTTGAATGAAAATTTTAATATTTATGACTTTTTAATATTTCTTTACAAAAACACATGCATGTGTGCACACACATTATAAATATTAAGAATGTAAATACATCTACATTTATGTTGATATATAATCAAACTTTGTCTGCACTGGAAGAAATACTATTAAAATAGTAATATAAAAATTATACAAATACTACACACACACATGCATGTACACACACACACACACACATATATAAAGAGTTCAGAAGATGTTCTGCAGATAAGGTGCAGAATACTTCAGCAAAAAAATCATATTTAATATTTAATATCTCAGCTGTCTAGGAGACAAATTTAAACATTAAAGAGATCTCTGAAGAGAAACTTTTCTTTACTATAATAAACTTAGCAATATTAGAACCATATGCATTATTATGCATCTGTCAGGCTTAATATTTCAATTGAGTCTCATTATCAAACCACATTTCTCAAAATGAAACCATTCAGTCCAAAAAGAGTTGTATGCTGGGTTCACAGCATCAGTGAGTCAGAGCGAGTGTGTGTGTGTGTGTGTGTGTGTGTGTGTGTGTGTGTGTGTGTGTGTGTGTAAACTCAAATGACAGCAGACGTGCACCTGCAGCCCTTCAGAGTGCCACATCCTCACATCAACAGCATGTCTGTCTCTCTCTCACGTAAAGCTGTACATTTACAATGCAGGTGTCGAGCTCCGTCGCATTACACAGACCTGGATCTGCTGCCAAACAAACAAAACCCTCTTCCAGCCCTTCTGAGGAACCACTCAACCTATTACAAAATATTCCCCAACACAGCATCGCTCTAAATCAAGCATGTAGATTTGACTTTGGCATTGGTGAGTAAATAACCGCAGATTACATGCCTTTCATTGTTTGATCAAAATTATTGCTAGGGAAAATTTAGTAGTCGCTGGATATTGGTATAGGAACATGTCATAGTGACTCTATTAAACTCCATGCACTTTCTCTAAATCATCTCTGAAGTTTGTAATGTGACTTGCTTTATGACCCAGTGAATTTCAGCCATCATTCTTCTGATGATGTGAAAAAAACTACAAAAAATAAAAATAAACACAAATACTATAAATACTATATAGATAATACTAAAATAGCACTGTTCCATATGCACAGACACCTCCAACATATATATATATATATATATATATATATATATATATATATATATATATATATATATATATATATATATATATATATATATTTGAACTGCTGAAATACTGTAAAAATATTTTTTATAATAATACAGGGGAAAATCGTTATTTACTCATTTCCCACAGTCCCAATTTTTTTTTTTTTTTTTTTTACATTGTATTATTATTATTTTAATTAAAAACGTATGCAAATGACAAAATCATGCAATAAAGTTACTAAAAATCCAAACTAAAATTGAAATTGAAACATTAAATAAAAAATTTAATATTAATTAATAATACAATATAGTAATATGTGGTTAATTTTTTTATATATATATATATATATATATATATATATATATATATATATATATATATATATATATATAATTGGATTTGTACTGTGTTGAAATACTATAAAAATATTTTAAATAGATATTTCGCAACAAAATAACAAATTCATTATTAACTGATTTTACACGGCCCACAAAAGGAGATTTTTTTTCCATGAAAAGAAAATGAACTGAAAAATGAAGTATTGTTGAGCTGCAAAAAATAAATAAACAAATAAACAGACTTTTCAGTGAATACTGAATTAAATTTGGGTCTGTTCCTCACACGATGCATCATAAGACTTAATTGCATTTCATATCCACTCATTTGCATGGAAAAGAGCAGCGTGTTCATTCTCCATTTGTGCTGCACAGAAGAAAGAAAAACAAACAGGTTCACAACAACACGGCTAAGTAAATACAGAAGCGAAAGCCACATCACACGCATTCGCCCTGGAGTATCGTGACGTGTTACGCCAACAAAGGTCAGGAGAACACACGTGGGAGCCAAAACACACAGAGCGGGTGATGTAAACTAGAGGAACAGCGGTGTACCCCGCTGGATTCGCCTCTTCAAATGCTACCGGTTTCCATTTCCATTTAACAAATTCCTTGATAATGAAACCCACATGCGCTAATAAATGACTTTGAGGATTGCTCACTGGCTCGAGCAGCTGGATCCGCTGGAATGCTCGTGTGGTTTACTAACAGTTCCCCATCTTTGGAGTAATGCACATGTGACATCTATTACTGCAAAGCTCAGACTCTTTTATTGTGTCTTTGGAGTGTATGTTGGCAAAAGCTGGGCAAATGCACGAGGAGCCAAACCTCACCAATTGTGTGCAAGCAAAACTCAATGCACAATAAGCTATGTTTGTGAAGGTGTTTTCTATTGGGTCAATTTGTCTTTCATTGAAAGTATACTGTATAATGAATTATTTTGGCTAAATTGCACTTGAGTTCGGTTGTCTGCATTGGCTATTATTGATTGCAGTGTTCTTCTTATTGGCTGGTTTGTGTTTTAAAGTTGTGTGTCTTTGACTTTCTTATTTGAAAGCAATGTCTGATGAAGGTCAACTGACCCGAAACATTTCATTTAAATATATTTTGCAAGTAAAATAGAGTGTTATAAATGTTCATTATTGAAAATAAAGAGAGAGAGAGAGAAAGGAAAAAGAAAATATAAAAATGCATCGTCACAGTCTGTGCAAACGAACCAGTGAAACAAAACAAAACAAAATAACAAAATATCTTTTATTTCTGTTAACTGCCAAGGCAAAATTTCTCATTTTCATTTACATTTTTTTTTATCTATTTGTTTTTTTAAATAATGCCTTAAAAATGTTGTATTAAATTATAAGAATAAAAAAACAAAAAATATAGTGTAATAAATTTACATTAATCATTTAAAAAACTTTAGATCTTTTTTAATGTATCCCTGCTGAGTAAAAGTATCAATTTCTTTCAAAAACTAAATATTTAGAATGGCAGTGTGGGGTCTATCTACAAACCCGATTCCAAAAAAGTTGGGAATGTGAATAAAAACAGAATGCAATGATGTGGAAGTTTCAAATTTCAATATTTTATTCAGAATACAACATAGATGACATATCAAATATTTAAACTGAGAAAATTTATAATTTTAAGGGAAAATAAGCTGATTTTACATTTCATGGCATCAACACATCTTAAAAAGACCATGTTTACCACTGTGTGGCATTCCCTCTTCTTTTATAACAGTCTGCAAACGTCTGGGGACTGAGGAGACAAGTTGCTCAAGTTTAGGAATAGGAATGTCCCATTCTTGTCTAATACAGGCTTCTAGTTGCTCAACTGTCTTAGGTCTTCTTTGTCACATCTTCCTCTTTATCATGCACCAAATGTTTTCTATGAGTGAAAGATCTGGACTGCAGGCTGGTCATTTCAGGACCCGGATCCTTCTTCTACACAGACATGATGTTGTAATTGATGCAGTATGTGGTCTGGCATTATCATCCAGATGTGTAAGCTGCCCATGCCACACACACTCATGCAACCCCATACCATCAGAGATGCAGGCCTCTGAACTGAGCGCTGATAACAATTTGGGTTGTCCTTGTCCTCTTTAGTCCGGATGACATGGCGTCCCAGTTTTACAAAAAGAACTTCAAAATTTCAGGCATTTCAGAGGATTGTGTTCACCGACAATGTTTCCTGGAAGTATTCCTGAGCCCATGTTGTGATTTCCATTACAGTAGCATTCCTGTATGTGATGCAGTGCCGTCTAAGGGCTGAAGATAAATATGGGCATCCAGTATGGTTTTCCAGCCTTGACCCTTACACACAAAGATTGTTCCAGATTTTCTGAATCTTTGGATGATATTATGCACTGTACATGATGATAACTTCAAACTCTTCGCCATTTTTCTCTGAGAAACTCCTTTCTGATATTGCTCCACTATTTTTCGCTGTAGCATTGGGGGAATCGGTGATCCTCTGCCCATCTTGACTTCTGATAGACACTGCCACTATGAGAGGCTCTTTTTATACCAATCTTGTTGCCAATTGACCTGATAAGTTGCAAATTAGTCCTCCATCTGTTCCTTATATGTACATTTAACTTTTCCGGCCTCTTATTGCTACCTGTCCCAACTTTTTTGGAATGTGTAGCTCTCATGAAATGCAAAATTTGCCAACATTTGACATGACTTTTCAAAATGTCTCACTTCAGATGAAAAGAGAGATTATCGGACTCTAGCATTGCCATTTTACACTCAAAGACAGTCCTTTTGACTAACAGTGGTTTTCCTGATTTAGGAGCTTTGCATGCTTCCAAAGACGCATTTCATTGAACAGTTAACAAGGTCAAAGCATCCCATCAACAAACACAACAGTTGATTCTCAGCTTCCCTATTCAGACGGCACAGAGACTGTTAGCTGGTCATTCACACACATTCACAGAAATCAACACGAGAGCTCACAAACACTTCACTTTCTCATGTCTTTCCTCGCCAGGAAGTACTTCCATGTGTCCAAATACAAAGCAAAAGTCATGTAAGCTGTAAGTGAATCACTCTTTGCTTTCATACTAAAAAAAGTGGAACCATTAGGGAGACAAACAAGAGCTTCTCGAGTGTCTTATGGTTTGTTTGTCTAGAGTTTTAATACTATTGCATGGAAATACTGGTCTGCCTTGAAAAATAAGCAACCCTGTAATTGGTTTCGAGTTTGCCTGAAGAAAAACTCTAAGAAAAATACCACATTCAAATAAGCAGAACAAAATGAAGAAGTAACAGTTTGATAGTCATGCTAGATATTTACATAATCTAAAATAACATGCAAAAATAAAGAAATGATACGGTGAAACATCATGATAGCATTTAAATCATAATAAAGATTTTTCAACGTTGCAAATAAATAAATAAATAAAAGATTGTTGGAGAATGTTTTACAGGAAAATCCTGCACCATTTTTTAAAGTTTTCTGAATTTGATTTATGCCGTTTTTGCTTTATAAAACGTATTCTAATACAAAAATACATTTAATTTAAGTCAAATTTCATTCAAAACTAACCCAGACACATTACAGTCATGAGAATTTGAGAGGAAATGTGTATAATTGTGATACAAAATACAATACAAAAAGTCTTAATAGACTAATCAATCTAAAAACAAGATTGATTTTTTTAAAGCTTGATAAATTACTTGAGAATTAAGTTTTTTAAATAATTTAAAAAGTAATATTTCAACAAAACATCATTGATATTATGTAATAAATATATTATAAAATATTATTAATTATATAATAAATAAACTGTATACATATGTAATAAATGTAATAAATGTATTTTATAAATGTATCTGTGTGTGTGTGTGTGTGTGTCTATATATATATATATGTATATCTGCCTATTATTCAAAAAGTCTTAACAGATCTAAAAAAGGTTTCATTTTCTTAATGCAAAGTATTACTTTTTTATCTTTGGATAAACTTTCATTAAAGTTGTTATGGTTCAGTTCACTATACTTGTGATTATACTCTTTACTTACCAAAACTAGCCTTTTTATTGCCTTGTTATTGCCCCATTTTTCCTTTCTTTTCCTGACCAAATTACAATCACGCTGGAGAACAGAGGAACACAAAGCAGAGAAAAGGACAGGGGGACAGTTTCGGGGACTCTGATGTTGAGAAGGCCCCGCACCTGGACCAGTGACATAAAGAGCCAGATTCATCTCACTGATGCCAACACAAATGTCAGCGACCACAAGAGCTTATCGTTACAATCAGAGCGGCGTCTCATGTACATCATACAGAGCTTCAATCTCTTCAATCATTGCATGATGTTACTGAGTGGATACAGATACCAAAGAGCTGCAATCGATTCAGTCAAAACTGAGGCAGAAGAAAAAAATAGAATGGTTGCAGATGCTACCAGATCCCGAATAACTCTAATTGACACGAGTTAAAATGCCCAACTTTTACAGCAAAAAAAAAAAAAAAAAAAAAAAGTTTACAGCCAGGTTAAAAAAAAATAATTGTGGTCTCTATAGGTTATTTTGCCCTTCATGACAACTGTAAGGGGGTGAATTTTTTTTGTTTAATATAATCTGTTTAAATTATATTAAGCCTTAAAGTTCTGCATAATTGAGGGCGTGGCCAAAGAGTGACAGTTGTATTGCCGTTTCAGTCACCGACGTCGAATTATATGGTATGGTTTCAGCAACCAGCTCCTGCCTTTTTGCCCATTTTCTCATGCTGAGAGATAAGCAGATGTAGCCTTTGTGTGTGAGAAAATATCATATATGGTTTAAAAAAATAAAAGACACAGTGGATGATAAGAGCTCCTATTGCTGCATTAGATAAGGCATGTTTGGAACATTCTCTTGCCTTTTACTGTTGCTGTCAGGAACTATTTTTTAGCATGAGGACAGCATTTAATGAACTTGCTTCAAAAAAGTAACATTTCAATACATCTATATTTTACTTTTTTAAAACTGCAAATAAAATTTACATATTTAACATAAATTTATCTTAATATGATGCATATATGTCAGTCAAACTTAAAATAAACAGGTTGATTTCTGCTCTCTCTCTCTCTCTCTCTCTCTCTCTCTCTCTCTATATATATATATATGTATATGTAAATCATAAAAATAAATAAATAATAAAATTGTATTATTAACTACTGTATTTAATTTGATGTTATTTGATTATATATTTTTTAATGCATTTATTCAAATTGTTTATAATCAGGTTAAATCTGTTCATTATGAAAACAATTACATTTCTTCATTTAAAAAGTATGAACATTGTTGAAATATGTCTATTTCTGGCTATGGCTACTACAAGTTAAAATGTAAGGGATTGAAACCAACTGGATTTACTGATAATAAATATATAAACCTGGTTACTGTGCATTTAAAAGTTTATTAGTACAATTACAGAAATCAGACCTATTATGCACAGTATGTATCATATTTTTAGTTTATGCTGAAACAAAACTAAATGCATGAAATGTTATATGCAATTCTGCAATATGCAAATATGCCATAAATGCATTCATCTTAAATATAGGCCTAAATATTCCTGGAAAACACAGCAGAAGATAATTTACCAAAGTAAAAAACAAAAAACAAAACAACAAAAAAAAATCAGCATTTAATATAAATCTTGCTTGTGTGTTTGTTGACACTAAGTTAGTAAGACATCAAATCCATGTCATGACTCACAACAAGCTTAGTTTAGCTGAACGGTTTACATCTGTGAGTGCTGTGTTTGTTGTCTTAAAGAATTAAAACATCATATGTCACACACATTAGCTGGCCTGCATCTGCCCCTTACGCTGGCGTTAGGTGTCTGTAACATGTCTTGATGTGGGAACGCGGCTGCGGTTTCTTGTCAAATCAAAGTGCCGTTCCCCTCTTTGATGCGAGAGCTCAGTCATTAGCGTGTGTCGCGGGATTAGCCACTTCCGGAGGCCTTTGAGATTTATTACTCATTGAGCCGCTCTCTGCTTTGAGTAGACTTGTTAAATCAATTTCCTCTTAGTCTTCCATTGTGGCCCTGGTCATCAAATCAAATTAGATTGTGTTACAGTTGACAGATCTGTGAATGAAGACTTTAGGAGGGAGGTGTGAATTATCCACATGAGGGGAAGTTTAGGGACTGAATACGGTGTTTCCAATAAAACTGTGTTTTTAAGAGAAGAGGAGTTCCATCCCCCATAAACATTCCTTATCAAAGAAAACTAATATACCAGATATATTCACATTCAATTGAAGCTGCTTGACTTTTTTGGGTGCCAGTCATCAGAGCCAACAATGTCATGTGATTTACCACTCTAGAGACATAAGAAAATTAAGTCTATGATATTATGACACATTTTTGATTTAGAAAATATTATTAAAAAATAAAAATAATTAATTAATGTGTTCATATATATGAACTTATGGTTACAATTTTTAACAAAACCAAATATTAATAATTTATAATAATAATAATAATAATAATAATAATAATAATACATTATTATTATTATTATTATTATTATTATTATTATTATTATTATTATCATTATTATTATTTGTTTTTGTGAAAAATGGTAATTACATATACTACAGAAAACATATATACATATATATATAAATTACTATTTATTTTTCACAACATAACCAAATAAATAACTGTACACAAAATATAATGTTAAATTATATGATCATTAATATTATATTACATTATTTGTATTTTCTAAATAAAAACCCTAACCCTGTATATACATATATAAGTTACCATTAAATAATATAAAAATAAATTTTATAATAGTATTATTAATAATGATGAAAAATAAAATACAGTTGTTGATGTATCTAAAAAATATTAAATCATAATAAAAAAACAACTTGTTTTAAATGGCCAATCAAGTTATTTTTATTTATTTATTTAGTTGGTTAGTTAGTTAGTTACTCAGCAAAATGGTGTAATTACAACTTCTACCAGTAGGGCTTGATGGCCAAAACTAACCAGCCAAATCCTGAACTACTGGATCTACAGGGACAGTAACACTGTTTTTTAAAACATATTTTAGTGTCATCATTTTCCCCAACCAAAGTAACAAAACAAACAGCAACAGAAAATCTGCCAGATTCAGATTATTTTTGTGTCATTTCGTATCACATTAAATTCAGACAACACATTTAATCTGTAAAAAAAAAAAATAATAAAAAAAATACAACGTAATATAATTTATTTTACAATGGAAATTATTTACCTATATTTTCATAAATATAATTAATTTTTATACAAACTTCTTCAGTAGAATGTAAAACAATAGAAACCAGGGGAAACAAAAGGTAGCAGTCAAACACTGACCGCATATTCAGACTTTCCAGATAAACAGGGCTTGTCGGCCTCAATCTCCGCAGTCAGCGTGCAGCTCGCACTGCCAAAGTGCAAATGAGTCCAAACGCGCACCTGCAGCTCCAAACATCCAGCAATTACGGCAACATTTCGCCTAAAAGCAAGAAGGAAAAAACACTCCGCATGGCCTTTAACCTTTAGCAGTGAACATAAACTAATTACATTCCTCATGCGGCGGAAGCCTCGGCACGACCATCAATGGGAATCACCATTGATGACTTAATTAGCGTTTGTCGATTTGGAGCAAGTAATTGCACTGGACTTGTTCTCGTCAATGCCCTCTCATTATCTCAGTTCTCCGGTGAAGCGCCCCGCTGAAAACACCACTTGCTCGAATGGAGGGACATTCATATTTCTGAAAATGTCAGCTGTGAGCCCCTTCCTCCGGTCGACACAATGAGGCCCATTGTCAAACGGCACTTAGCCATCATTTCAGCCCGTCAAAACAGCTTCTGTTTTAGCAGCGATGTGTTAATAGGCCCGCGGCTGGGTGTGAGAGTGTCCTGAGCCACACACATCAGATAGAGGTCAGAGGTTAACACCAACTCTCTGATTCGGGTGGCTGGGATTTGCGCAACCTTTCCAACGAAACGGAAACCAGGGAGGGAAAAGCAACGGGGCTGATAATGTGATATAATTATTCAGACAGTTTCTGGGTCAGAATCATCACCGGCCAACGCTGAGACGGTGAATGGGCACAGATGGGCCACCTGGACCTCAACGGGGTTCATCAGGGCTCTGTAAGAGGACCGCATGAGATGATGCCCTGCCAAGATTTTGGGACACTCAGACATTACATGCATTGCCCAAAATGTCAGATTTTGGGTTGTTTTGCTTCCTCTTCAAACTAGTGGACAGAAAATCCCGAATTCACATTTAAGTGCTGGAGTGATGAAAAGTGATATGCAAAATCTCCTTTGTAGGAGTGTCAACAAAAGGAAAAGGAAATTTTCAACCTATCTTTATTGCATATTTAGCAAATTATTGGTAAGTATTTGAGCATATTATTGCATACTTAACTTAAAATGGATATGCATTTTTGCATTTGTAATAAAAAATAAATGCCTTAGTGTACTGTCATTAATCAACTTGTGAAATTATGGTGACATCAACTAGTTCAAATTTCTATCCTATTCACCTGTCGTGCCCTGCCTTGAATGCACAATATAACCTTGGGATATCTTTTGAGGTTTTGTATCCATTTGTAGGGATACAAACCCTCTGAGAGAAGATTTTGTCAATCACAAAACTCTGCCGTGAAGCATTAAGCAGGTATGAATGTATGTCAGTTATGTGTTAACCCCCATAATTACAGAGCGATTAAACCAGATTTGTGTTCAGACTTGTCTTGCTCTTTGAACGCTAAACCCGCCAGCTTTGATCTAAAAAAAACAGTTTCGGGGAGTGGAGAAATTAATGATATAAATGTCAGCATGGGTTTGGATCTGTAACATGCGAGAATGAAAAATAGATGGCGATTTTACACGCTAAAACGTAATGGCATCGAGGAAATTCCCACCTCCAAATGATTGAAATCCCTTGAGTTTGTGAATGCGTGTGATCGTCTAATCATTTTCAGAAAGCCAAGTCAATGAACTTAAGGCCTACAGCAGTTTACAATCAGTCAAAACAATTTGGACTCCCTGTTAACAAAAGGTTGTTACTCAACCAGCAATGTTGGAAAAGCATTGTAAATAAATAAGAACAAATATTGTTAATCATTTTACCTATTTGTGAGATATACAGAAATCAAACATAAAAACATGCTCGTATGGATATACTGAGAGGTATATTTGGAAACTTGAAGATGCAAGACTCTTTTGACATAGCATGATGGTGGCACATTTAAGCAAATAACACTCACATTTCACTTCAGATCATGTAAAAACATAATGGACTTGAACAGGCTGGAAATTAGTTCATTTAACATTATATTAAGAAAACTGTAAACACAAAACACTTGTGTTGAAACTAAATGAATTAAGTAAACAAAGAAATTTAGTCAAAAGAAAACTTGAAAAAAATGCTTAATGTAGCAGTGCTATTTTAGTAGCTACTATACTGTAGTTTTTATTCATATTTTTAATTAGTTTCAATTTATTTTTCTTTTTTTGTTTTAATTTTAATTTAATTTATTTTTACTTGTATTGTCTGTCACCATTCATTTTAGTTTTAGTTAAAGTTTTTGTAATTTAATTGTGTGTTCTTGTAATTGTAATTTGTGTGTGTGTGTGTGTGTGTGTGTATACACACACACACACACACACATATATATATATATATATATATATATATATATATATATATATATATATACATACATATATATTTTTTTAAAATATATATTTTTCTAATTGAGAAATGTTACTGTTAAAATTAGTTAAAATTAGAAATAGTTATTTATTTATTTTAAGTTATTTATTTTTACCTATTAGATTCCTGAACCATTTAATTCCTTACCTTATATTGAACAGTTCTGATGGGGAAATTATTTTATTTTATTTAAAGATTTGCACACAATGCAATTAATTTGCGAGAAAATGTTGCATTAGCTTATTTTAGTTCAGTAAAATCTTTTTTTGTTTGGTGGACCTGTAGCTTACCTGAAACTGGATCTGGTGTTTATGTCCAAACCTGTTGCTCAGACTGCAGGTCACGACCCTGGATCAATTTGTTTATTCACTTCACATTATTGTTTGAGTTCAATGGACTGCTGTGGAGTGACATTAGAGTTCACTGTAACGAACATTGCATTAATATTTAAATGCCGTTTATTAGTTCGACAGCACCAGGCACAATGCTGGACTGGAAAAAGAAAAAGAAAAAACAATCATGATGGACGCACACACAAAAAAAATCCATAATCCTTTCTAAGACCCACATTCATTGTCTTTTATGATGGTAAATGAGTGAATATGGTGAGAACAATGGTGTCATATCTTCAGACAGTGATGGCAGAGGTCAAGTGGATATGGTTACCGTCTGTCCTCTGGGACAGGAAATGAGATCTGTCATAGACCGGATGACTTTCAAAAACACAGTCCAGATAAAAGACAGTGGACAGCATTAGCTTGAGGAAATTATATGGCCCCTGATATATGAGATATTTATGTTCTGCTGAAACGTTTGAATTTAAAATTAAATATGCTTGTGTTGGAAATGTTTTCACGTGCATATACAGGGTTTCTGCAGGTTTTTATTAAGGTATATTTATGATTTTTCAAAGACCCATTTAAGACCAGGTGAAAAAATGGAAGACAAAACAAAATGTCAATATCGTATCTAAACTGCTATAATGCTAATCTATATATATTAGCAATGTATGCAACATTGAATGCCAATGAGTTCATGAACTGATTTTTTTTTTTTTTTTTTTGCTCCAATTTAAGATCTTTTAGGCCTAAATTTGTAGAACGGTGAATTAAGACTTTTTAAGACCCTCGGGAACCTTGGTGTAGCAGATGCTCAGATATTATTATCTTGATCTTTTGAAATTTTTGATGATCATTAAACTGCTTTAAGTAATTCATTCACAAACCAACTAGCAGCACAAAACAACCCAATCCAATATATAGTCCATTGCTAATACTTACTGGTGTCTGTGCTGTTGATTTGCCTCCAAAAACATGTCACTTCCTGGATGATGATGTCACTGAGGAAATGTCTTTAGTTAAAGGGATATGACAAACCTATACAATGATATTATATACAATGAATTTGCAATTTCTTTTAAAATACATAATTATGCAAATAGTGTCTGATATAACCACACTTATGACGTCCAGAAGTATGCATTTAAAACTTGCGGATACATCTATATGTCACTGAAAGAGGAAGCAGAGGAAGTGTCACATCTGTCATGGTTTGCCTAAACGATTGCAGATGCAAATAATGAACTGCATTGTTTGGCATTTGATGAGCACTGCTGATGTCATAAGCAAAAACAAAATCAACACCGGTGGCTTTCAACTATAGTGGCATTAAAATATCACAACTGGATAAAAAAATGAATAAAAAAAAGATTCTGAGTTTATATCTCACAATTTTGCATTTTTTTTGTCCCTCAGAATTGTGATATAATTATGCAATTATGAGAAGAAAAGAGCCCCAGATTTCAGAGAATAAAAAATTCAGAAAAGTCATAATTACTTTTAAATATTTTAAAAGAAACGTTTGTAATAAAAGTGTTATATTAAAGAGTTTATGCCCTAAATTAATAAATAAATAATAACAAATGTTTGCTACTTTAAGCTATACTGACTGCAAGTATATAGTATAAAACAATGCATTTAATCTCCAGAAAAACTTTAAACAGACCAATCGATAATAGATACATTTCATGAATATGTTTTCATTTAACACCACAATTTGCAATTTGTACAACTTTCTTTGTTTCAAATTCAACAATCTGAGCCCATCCTTTACCAAAATGATTAACCCCCAGAACGCCAACATAACAGAAACTCTTCTAGATATCAATATTTAACAAACAAATGTACTCCTTTTTTCATCTTGCACATTATGAAAAGCACAAAATATACCCTTCATTTCAACTCTGACTATAGATCCAGCCCCATGCAAAGCATGCTGGGAACTCCAAAACTCCTCATTGACAGGTTCTTTGGGGAACCAAAAAGGGTTCTTCTATTACATCAGATCCTTTATTTTTAACACATGAGTGTGATTTAAGTGAATTTTTCAATGCAGCTGTATATAATTTATACTTCAATTGTGTTATTTAGACAGTAGTCTTTCATAAACTAAATGCAAAATATTTTAATTTCACTTACATGTAGAAAAAAAACAAAAAAACAATTGCACGCAGAAAAATATTTCAAATTCTTCCCCCGCAGCATATAAGTCTTAAATAAACAGTTTACATCATGGAAATGATTCTTTAGGGTCATTTTCTGCGGTGGCTCATCAAACAGGAAGGGCTTACGCCCAGCCAGTAATTACCAGCTAAAAGTACTTCCTCGGAAAAGACATCAGCAGCGTTTGATATTTCCTTTTACAGGCAGCCGCGGGTGAAGCTCACAGCTCTGTTCCCGTCTCGTAGGCTGGTGGAGCGAGGCCTACACAAACAGATCTTATCGCCACCGGCGTGCAGGCTTTGATCAGGATGTTGTGGCCTCTATGGAACACATTTATACTGACCAACTAGTTTCGACCATTTTATTGGTCTGGATCTTAGAGTCGTCTCTACGACCTGAGCTGCTCTTCTGAAGGAAGTGTTGTAGAATATTTGTGGTTACACCCACCACATTAAAGACACTCAAGAAATATATGGAATTAGCTATGTGTGAGAAAGATACACTGCTTTTGTCTTCTGTATCAAGGTAAAAAAAAAAAAAAAGCACAACAAATTAATACAAATAGTCAAGTGTTTGATCAAACTGCTGATTATGAACAAAAGTAATATTTAATCTTAACTTTGTCTAAATATAGACCTCACAACAATGAGCCTATGTGTTTATAAATGTTTACTGCACAAACAATAGTGCATGGGTTTGATTCCCATGGAATGCATGACCTGGTTAAAAATGCATGCTTTCAGTTTTTTATTTTGGATAAAAGCATCTGCCAAATGCATTATGTAAATGCATTTAATATTTGCTGTAAGCATTGCAGAGATTGCATTTAATTGCATTAAAAATTTAAAATGTATTTTTTTTTTTTAATGGATTCAGAAAATTAAATACAAGGAGCTCTTAAGGATTGTCAAAATTTTTACAACTCTTTTGCTTAAGACCATCAACCAATGTTAAATCTTCAAATAAAATATTAAGGTTACCAACCATTGCATCTGTCTGAAAAAAAAAAGTGATTGATTTATAGTTATTTTGAGCTCATTATAAAATAACTTCATTATTGTTTATTCAGTTTTAATAAGTACGTTTTTGTTAAAAACGTATATATATATTGTTTACAGTCTCTTCACAGGGGAGATTTGGTGTTGTTTCCAAACATAAGGAAATATATCGGTAATGGCATCAGCTTTCAGCCAAAATAAGTTGAAAAATATCGGCATGTCAGATATCGGCAAAAATCCAATATCGTAAATCCCTAGCCTGAATTTTATTGAACTACACAACAAAATATCAAAACAAATGTACTTTATTTTAAAGAATATATAAGCAATAATAATAATAGTAATAATAATAATGAATCATATGAAAACAAGAATAAATTCTTGGCACTTTAGGTTATTTAGTATAAGTATGTAGCATAAATCAATAAAACAAAAATGTAAAACAAAAGTGCATAAATGCATTTAATATCTCTTGTAGCACCACTCAAAGCAATGCAGAGATTTCTACATCCACCTGCACTGCATTTAACTGCATTAAAAATTGCATTTTAATGTATTTCAGAAAACATCAACATATAAAATCATGACTGCATAGCAAAAAATGCATTTGTGTAATTAACATTTCAAGGCTTACATATAAATCTTTTAAAAGTAGGGAAAAAAACAGCCTGTGTAATTTATTATTTTTTTTACATTACATTTACATATTTTAATAAAGTACAATTACAATCTCTCTCTCTCTCTCTCTCTCTCTCTAAATATATATATATATATATATATATATATATATATATATATATATAAAGGTTGCACTCAAAAAAAATCCAGTGTCTTGCTGATAAATTAATACATTTCCACAACTTTTCTTCTTGCTGTGATTACTGGGTATAGATTTCAAGATTTAATATGATTGAAATCAAAAAGAGATTAAATAAAGCATAACTAAAATTCTAAAATATATATAAATTAAAAAATAATAAATACAATTTGAAACTCTATGCTAAGTACTCACAAAGCCTGAGAAATTAAAATGGTGAAACTGGCCAAAAATATTTTCCATGCCTAAAATATCACTGGTTTTGGTGCAAGAATACTTAACAAACATTATAAGCTGAATTTAAGGGAGAAAAATAAAATGTAATGTAAATTACATTAATGTAAAGAGTTTTAATGTAATGTAAAGTGTAGAATTAGCCTAAATAATAATTGCACATAAAGCTGCACCTTCACTCATCACACAGGCCCAGGCTGAGACCGTTCTCAACGGGAGAGTTTTCCCTCTATGAAACATGGCATCTCATAATCCAGATTCGCTCATGGAGAGCAGTAAATTAAACTGTGGGATCAAGATGGGCGTCCATTCATTCGGCTTGTGTGGTAGACACTCTCTCTCTATAACTTTCTTTTTATTGCCCATCGTGGATGGCCGAGTGTGACTGACAGGTGTGATAAGGTGCATACCAGGGGCATGTGAAACAGAGAATATAGTGGACTAACAGGAAAGCAGCCAGCTGACAGCTTGACAATAGCATCCAGCCCTGGAGGACACCAAACCTGTGCTGAGTCCAGACAATAGGAGCCAAAACCTCTCCATTCAACCGGTGACAAGATACCGTAATGGGAAGGTAATCATCGAAGAAAAGCGCCATCAAATATTCAAAAGCTGCCGTGGCATGGGGTTGATTAAATATCGACTCCTCTGTTCCGCTGTCATGCTCGGCTTTGACTTCTCGCGCAGGTCCTGCCGTCTCGGCCTGTTGTTAAGCTCGAAGGCATGCGAGACTTTCCCACCTCCCGCTTTGGCCCCTAGAAGCTGTACTCGTCGAGAACCCGTTTTTTAATGGACTTATCTTTCATGGTGGCTAGCTGCCTCTGAGAATAAATGTGGGGTTTCTGTTCTTCATGTCTGAACGGCATCATAAATGGAATAAGTTCTATGCAATTCAATAGTAAGTAAGCAAACGTACTATAAGACGATAATGCTAATATTCACTATAGCACACCTTGTGGCAACTCTGGAAATGCAATGTCATTAAAAAAATAGAACAATATTAAAGGGTTAACTCACCCAAAAATAACTCACCCTCATGTCGTTCCAAACCCATGAGACCTCTGTTCATCTTCGAAACACAGTTTAAGATATCTTAGATTTAGTCCGAGAGCTCTCAGTCCCTAACACCTAACAATAGAAATGACAAAAATGCACTTCAGCTATTTTTCTGCACAGTTACACACCTTTCAACACACAATCCTGGTTACTAACTATACAAACCCCATAGTAATATGTTAAACTAAATATTGTCTAAGTGTCCAAAGCTCCGTCAGAGTTGAGAGAGTTTCATACGGTGAGCAGTAACACACAGACGGCCCACAGTACCTTACATCCTTGATTAAACCGAACGTTTTTGGCCGCAAAGAGAAACCACAATGCAGGTGCCAGCCACGCTTTATTAAGCTCAAATAGTTTCCAGACCTGCGGACAATCTGTTATCTGAAAATAGTCCATTCTGTAGTAATATCACAAATGTGTTACAGGTTGAAAAAACATCAAAAAAGGTTCAAACTCCAGTTCATTTAGAATGACGCATTTATGATCAGTTAGGATAAGTTTTTACATGTGTTGCGTGGTATTTTTCTTACCTGCAAACTTCACTCCCACTGAGCCAAAATGAGCTGCAAATTATGAAACTTTTAAGATATCTTCATTCAGGGTTCCCACAATTTTCCCCACAATTTCTTCTTACTTGATATAAAGGTTTTTTGTTTGTTGTTGTTTTGTTTTTTTTAGATTTGGCTCTCTAAAAAGCTATTTTTTGCAGATTACATTTTGACATTGACAATGGGAAAATGGACTAAATAAGAAGACTAATGCTTCTAATGTGGCAACACTAGCAATGTGCATTTTTTTATTCTAGCATTTAAAAATAATGCATAACTATATCTATATCTATATCTATCTATCTATCTATCTATCTATCTATCTATCTATCTATCTATCTATCTATATATATATATATATATATATATATATATATATATATATATATATATATATATATATAGTATAATGGCTATTATCTAAGGCAATACGAATATTGATGATGAGAATAATAATAATAATAATAATAATAATAATAATAATAATAATAATAATAATAATAATAATAACTAATGCTAATAATCACTATCGCAAAACATTGGAAATGCAATGTATTTTTATTAAAATATGTTATTTTGCATCTAAAAAGATCAACATCTAGTCAAATGAACAAAGCATTAATTGATACCTGTAAACATTTATTTAGTTTCTCGGACAAATGGATAGGCTTATTTGTAAACACTCTGAGCATTACATTACATTGCATATTTTACAATGGTCACATTTCTTCAGACAGCTGCCTTTCGGTGACATTCGAACAAACAAAGCTGCAAGATATGTGCATTTTCACTGTCCGGGCTGTGCTATCAGCGCAATCGGTTTGTTAACAGGATGTTTACATATCTTTCATTTGCGAGCAGAAATCCAACCCAGCTCGGAGGTTGACCTAAAAACTAATTGAGCGGCGAACATGGTTGTTCTCACAGCGCAAGACATGTTGGGAAGTCGAGGTCAGCGGGTCACGCTGACACATTGTCCACCCCCAGTGTGAACATAAACATTTTAGAAAGCCTTTTGACCAAATTAACGGCTCTTATGAAAGCAGCGAGTGCAGACAAAGATGTGCCTGTGTGGCTGGGAGGTCTCAGGAGGACTTCGATGGAGTTCAGCTTGTGAGATGTTTGCCTCTGACACGGGATGCTTGTGAAATCAATTTTATGAAAGACTCTTAACAGAAGCTGTTGCAACTGTTCGCTGCGAAGCCTTCTATCATTGTTTCACAGACTGACTTACAGTCACTTATCTTGTGGAAAAGAGTCGGAATCAGCAATAGCGCCTATGTTTAGAGCTTCATGAAATCTAAACTGACCTTCTTTACTTTACAAAAGCACATTCCTGGTCTTGTTGTGAATGATACTTCAGTGCATAGTAGTATAAAGTTTTATTTTTATTTTTATTATATAATAATTTTGGCTCATGCGTCATATTTTTCAACTATTTTATCCACCTGATCACTATAAAACCCAAACAAGATTAATTAATTAATCAGACTTGCAAAAAATTCTAGAAGTAAAATAGGTTGTGAATGCCAATTTTACATTGATTTTAAGAGTAAATGCAAATTATGTTATCATTTTAACACCCTCTTGTTGTTTCAAACCTGCGTGGATGTTACTGGATAATTGCCGAAATAAATGCACAAATTAATGAATAAATAATTACAACCTCCCATACATTTAACTTATTAAAATAAATATTTTCCATACATGAGCAATGCATTTCCACTTTTCTTGTTGCTCTAATAACTAGGAAATTATTTTTATAATTATAATTAATTATTGTTAAATTATATGAAATTTCATTAGATATATAATTAAATAAAACATATAGAAACTATGCATTTCTTTATAGAATTTTTAAATACTTTTTCTTACACACACACACACACACACACACACACACACACACATATAATATTGTACTTAAAAATAAGATTTTATAGCAATTATTCAATAAATACATTATAAATTTTGTATAAATAAAGATTTAACGTAATGAATACTAATGGTTAAATAATGCGTGCCATGCTCTACATTTACAACTACCCACCTTTTTTTACCTTGTTTTTCATTGCTTAAGAACATTGTAAAGTAAAATACTTTAGTTTGGATCCACCCACATGTATGTGTCAGACAGGTGTGACTCAGAGAAAACACGTGAGAGACTGTTACTATAGTAGACACACACTCACCTGTCTGATTCACTGTAATTAACAGTTTCGCCTTATTTCACTGTTTGATTTGTGAACGTGTTTGTGTCGTATCTCATGCTGCAGCTCACCAGAAGGGAAAAGCTGGTTTGGCTGGATGATGTTTGTGAAAAATTGAGTTTTGGAAAAACAAGGTGAATAGGAAATGATGCACACTTCAAACTACAGTAAGACTCAGGAAGTTACATCATAAGTCACTTAAAATGAAGTTGTTGGAGAAAGAAAAAACAATTAACAAACGAGCTTTTGACTGGGGAAAGAGGCATGGTTTGTCTTTTTTACGCAATTTAGGAGAATTAAAAGTTGTGATTTATAAAATTTCAACTAAATAATCTCTCTGTTTTATATGTAAAGTCATTTATTTTATATTAAAAAAAAAAATCTGATTTGCTTCATCATGCCTGATATATGTTCTTCACAATTCAAAAACTTCACGTTTTAAAAAGCCAATTTATAGACCTGAAAATTAACTTATTATTTTTTTTCTCTCTTTTATGAAATTTGATAGATTTGAGAAAAAAACAAATAAAAATAAATATATATTTTTTAAATTTAATTTAATTTAATTTTTTAATTTAATTTAATTTTTATTTTTGGAAAACAAGGCAAAAATACTAAGAATTTTTTTTTTTTTGGAGTGTAGAAGTTCTTTTGACTGAAACCACCTAGCAACCACCCCAAATACCCTACCAACCACATAGTAACATACCATATTCTCCAAATACTGCAGTGTAGAGGCCCTTTTGACATAAATACACCCCAAATACACTAGAAACCACATATCAACATCATTCAGAAAGTTAAGGCATTTAGACATAATGTAATGTTTAATAGATTTCATGTTGTCAATAACAATTCATGTAATATGTTTTCTCTCTTTGTATTTTTATATTAAGACGATCATCCTATTTAAATCAATGTGATAAACCAGTCAAAAGTAATCTAAAAGTAATCCAAAAGTAGTCCGATTACGTCACCTAAAACGTGTAATGTAATGGATTACGTCATAATCTACAATTGTTGTCATATAATTTGTAATCAGTACTGGGTTATAATTTCTAAGTATCTACTCAGCACTATTTGTCTGTATGTTCTCGGTAGCGTTGGATTGCAGCCGTTTGCAGGGTCTTAAAGCGTAACCGCGGTTCAGTCAGCGCAGGCCAAAAACTGAGTATGGTAGGGACATGTGGGGACAGACTTGACTTCCTCGCACACGCTGACTTTATTAAAGGCGTTTCACGGCGGCACGCTGCACTTCCATTATTGTGATGCAGCAGCCAGCCTACATTAGCCGGGCTTTCATGTGGCCGCGCGTGTTTAGCATATGACCGTACGGACCAAACGCTGCACCCACTTGGCACGGCGGCTGATCAGTCACTGCCCTATTTCTGAAACTCAGATTAAAGGTTTCTGTTTGTCTTTGGTTACTTCCAAGTTATTATAGGCCGACTATGACCTTGGTATATTCTAAATTAAAAAGGTTATGTCATGCGCTGACTGTAAAGACATATAATCTTCTCCCTCTTTACTTTTCTCCTCTTTGCTCTTGCTTTTTGTTTTTCTCTCTCCAGTTAATCACATCCATATAATTGACCAGGCTTCAGTCAGAGGAAAAAGTGAATCAAGTTGCACATATCTCATCACTAGCATCTTTAGTAGTAGTTGTAACAGTAGTAAATGCTGTTGGGCATGGACTTCAATGAAACAATCGATTTAAAGGCCTGTTTAAAAGTACTCCATGGCAGATATTGTTTCTTTTTTTTTAAAATTGCCCTAGCAACTAGTCTAGAAAAGTCTAGCAACTAGATTTTTTGCATTTCTGTCCAAAACTCTTGATCACAATGCAAGTGTTTTTCTGGATAGTCAATGCTTAATCATAGTTGTCATGTTGTTGTAATGTTGCTGTAAGTGAAACTGTCAATTCAAAATCAGTGGAAAAATTGCCCAGTGTGACCAAATTCAATGTGATCTGACCTTTAGCTGTGCAAATAGCAATCAAGGTAAAACATAAAATATATAGCAAAATATACTGTCCACATGAGTCATCCAGATGTTTTTTACATTGTAGTATCTGGCCAGACTTTAGTCGCAAAATGACAACAAATGCCTCAAATCAAAGATTAATATACCTTACACTACAGTCCTCACTCTCACTATTGGTATTTTTTTATCTAAATTTATTTAAAATCGTTTTTGGTCAAATAAAATAAAATAAAATAAATAAAATAATATAAAATAAAATAAATGGTCAAATAAAATAAAATAAAATAAAATAAAATATACCTTAATAGTATTTACAAATACTATAATTGTTTATTTAAAAAAAAAATTAAATAACAGCTGTGGATTTTCATGCAACTAAATTCAAAGTAACATACTGCTGTCAGTTTATGAAATGCCACTCAAATTAATTGTACAAACGGAAAAGTAAAACAAAGATACTCAATAAATAGTATTAAGAAAAAAAAAAATGTTTTATTTATATTATTATTTATATTTATATTATTTTCATATTTTCCTTTATTTATTTATTTATTATTATTATTTTTTTTTTTACGAATATATCTAATTTTTTTATTTATTTCAGATTTGGTTTTAGTTACTTTAGCAAAATGAGTTTTTGTGTGTTTTTAGTTGAGTTACTATATAACCCTGATTGTCATCTAATGCAATGACATTCAGACATGTCCATACAATAAAACTCAATGGTGTCCAACTTTCAAAGTATCTCAATAAGTTTGTAACTCAATGAGTGTGAGTAAAGGATGACACAATATACATATTTTGGCAAACCGTCCATTAACTCTCCAAATGCTTGAGGCCACTGTACAATGAAATATTAGCTGTCATCCTGTGAACGGTCTGTATGGCCATACGCTTCCACTTCTTTAGTGAGATCAATGACTTTTCTGTTCCCCCAAGACCTTCGAGCTAATGTAGATCTACACTAATGACCAGCCGCTCCACACAATCTGTGTAGACATTTGGACAAGCAGAATAAATCCATTGTGTGTGTTTAAAGAAACACGTATCAATCCACCACGACGTTCTCAGCGTCTGGAATGAAATGACCCTCATGCCTGTTGATTGGATTTGTTCAGCTGTGATAGAAATCCTTTCAGTTGAATAAATCTGCTTATTTTAAAACCCTAAACCATTCACTTCCTTTCAGGCCTCTTCTGAAAAAACGACCATAACAATAGTTCACTTTTACCACTGCTTTGTAAGAATGATGAAATACTGTTTTGCTTTGCAGCAAGGAAAATTAGTGGACCGAAAAACAGAATATTGCACGAACAGAGCAGCACGCATTTCGTTTCTTTCAGATGCATTCTCGTGCAAGCAAAGCAAATTAAAAATAACAGGATTAACTGTCTCTTCTTTTTTTTTTTTTGCCCGCCGCAAGCACACAGATCTGTTTCTGAGTTCCTGCCGGTCCTTGTCTTCATGCTCAGGGTTGAGGTAAACATTTGTAAACACAGCTAATCAATTTCATGGAGAGGATATGACAATGATCTCCAGCTGTGTCTGCAGGGCGTCCAACTGTGCTGAGACCTCGCCCCCTTAAAGTTCCCGACGTCGCATTATTAAATGCATAATCATTTATTTCACAGAGCGGCCAAAAGTTTGTTCCTCTGTTTCTGCCCCTTAAATTCGCCATCAGAAGTGACAAGCATCAAGGACAAGCTCAGTGTTCAAGCCTGTCATCCATTATCCAATACCGTAGAAGTGACTGTAAGAAACACTAAATACTTAACAGGCCGCTCTAATTGTGCTGCGCGCTGCCTCTTGGGGCAGATGTAATTAAGTGAGCCAAGTTAGAGCTAGTAAAACAGTAGGCCCAGATGGAAGCTCCATAACTCACTCAAGTGTGCCATTAAAACGTCGCAGAAACAAGAAACTTAAAGCATTTAGAATTATTACGACTTCCTTAGGAAAGGAAATGACGATTAACAGACTCTTGAAGAGCTTGAGTCAGAGCTTAAACAACACCACCCTGACATCGGGTGAATACAGTAACGTAAGACAGCTTGTGAAATCTAATATGCATTCTGACACAGGATGCATGTGAGTTTACACACCTAGATGATGCTTTCAAAGTCATTGCAAAGTCAAGTCAAGGCTGAATAAAGACATAATTAACCCGAGTGCGCGAACTCAGACTATTTCACAGTTTTTGCATTTATCTGTCAGGTCAAATCTGATAAAATGTGTATCGAATAGGAATTTGGTCTAAATGATAGACTGTACAAATTTCCACGCGACTCGCGACTCACACTTTTACAAAGACATTCAGACCCCCCCCCCAACAACAAAAACAACAACAACAAAATAACAAATGAGTCAGACCGCACTAAAATAATTCACTGGTCTGGGTAGGGGCATACTTAAGTGAAACAAAATAATTAATAATTCAATTTAGAACTTTCTTTGTCATTTGAGATTCACAATATTGAAGTAATTGATTTTAATTATTTTGTGCTTAATGTAATCGTTTCTTTTAATTTAGACAAATTTAACTAAATAAATAATAACCGGCTCGAAAAGGGAAGCAACTGGTTATTGTTACATAATGGCTTAATGCAGTTTCCCAACCTTTGTTTTTTTTTTTGTTTTTTCACAGCACAGTTTTGATAAATAATAAACAGAATAATAATCCCACGGCACACCACAAAGCACTAAATAGCAAATTGCACAAACATTGCTTTAAAAATGCATATTAAAACTGGATATTATTTTAAAAGTAGTGTTCACACTTATTGTGAAACAAGCTTAAGTCAGGTAGGACACAATATCATATAGGTAAAACAAATTTACATATCACCATTCTATTTATATATTTATTTTAATGGCTAACAGAAAAACTCCTTAGGACAACTTCTGTCATGACAGAATAACATCTTGAAGAGAATTATGAGTTATGAATAAGTAGGGTGACCGTATGCTGTCTTTTTCCTGGATATGTGCACTAAACCGCCTGAAATGCCCACGTTTTGGCATTGTTTTCTATGTTTTCCTACTTTCTGAAGGTAATGACTGAAAGGTAGTTTGTAGTGTACTGCCATTTTACATAATCGACCAATCCTAGCCCAGGAAAAAAAGAATGTATGGTCACCTTATGATTTACAATATTTGAAGGTAACTCTCTATATAAAGTGTGTTATTGGTCTTAAAGAGCTTAGACTAAAAAAAAAAAAAAAAAAAAAAGGTTTTATCAATGCAGCCAAATGCTAAAACTAATTCAAAATTCAACTCCTTCATAACATTTACGCCAAGCAATCGTGATTTCTGACTTTTTTTGTTGGCAACTAACAAATATAAACATCTAACAGACATTCTGTTACAAATGGGTAGTGCTAAACGTAAAACAAAGTGCAAGAGGAGTATCTGGAACAAATGAGGAGTTTTCTAGGAAACAAAGGAGAATAACAGACGAGATACTATATTACATTAACTTTAGACATTCAGTACACATTCATAGACACATTTACTTAGACAGCATGAACATACAATCACGGACGAGGAGGAACTGAACAGAACGGGTATTTAAACACACAGAAGGTAATGAGGGAACTGGAGACAGGTGGGGAATAATCAATTAACAAAAAACAAGGAGGAAGGTGACCAACTAAGGAAACAAAAGTTCATTAACGTAACACATACATTGCAAAAATGATTTTTATATTCAGTAACTATCTAAACATTCTTAAATCTAGATACAAGCAAAATTACATAAGAGAGTAAGTCTACTTTTCAGAAAAAAAAAAAAACAATTAAGAGTAAAAAAATTGGTCTCAGAAAAATAAACGTAGGTTAATTCAAAAGGAAATCAAGTTTATTTTTCTGACCCCATTGGCAGATTATTATTTGTTTTCTTTCTTTTTATTTATTTTTTTTCATCTCAAAATTCTGTTTGACACATTTTTCAGAAAACAGGACATTTTATGTCAATTTGCTTTTCAAGTGAATAACAAAACAAATCAAAAATTCAAGACAGGTCATTTACATCTACAGGCTCATCTTGGGGAAATTAAAAGCTAATAATATCACGTTAAAGAGCACAAAACCGCACACTCAATCTGCAATGATTAATGGCACAAAGACAACATACTCATTCCTTATGCAAATAACAGCACTGTTTTGTCTTTTAACACTTATGTAGCTTGTAGAATAGGGAGGCTTTCGGAAAATCTGCCCCACCACCACCCAGGGAAACCGATCCCGCCCCTCCCAGCTGCATGAGGCACAAAGACAGGGTGTAAGATACTTGAATTCTTCCCAGGGGCAACTCCAGCTGCGAGCTTGACACTAAAGCAAAACCCACAGCCGAGAGACTGACATCTCCGCCAACTATGGCTAATATTAAAGCCCTTTGAAACCAGGCCCTGTTTTAATGGGCTGGACGACAGGGGAGTGGCCGCGAAAGGCTTTATACCTGGACGAGCGGGGGAGATAATTAAACATTAGTCACAGCCAAAACTGCTTTTGATAGCACTTTAATAAGCTTTAATGCGTCATCGTTTTTGATAATAGTTTAAGGTGAAATCAGACGCTCAATATTTTCGTGGTTGATGTCATCGCGCAATAGTTCATATGACATATGACATAACAGCACAATTGCGGTAAAAATGCCTTATGCATGAATGCAAATGCATGGATAGTTTGTGACCCCTCACTGTAGATTTAATCAAGTCAATAATAACAATAAAAATTTAAAACATGCAACTCTAACTGCACCTTTCAGCCTCCGAGAGAGAAAATGTGCATTGATATGATTTCCAAATCTAACAAAGTCAACACAAGTCGCAGCCCATTTCTTGTAATTTGACATATTTGCGAGAGAAATTAGAAAAAAATGTGAGGCGGGGATTGATTTTATCCAGTGAGGATTGATTGGAGGGCTGAAAACTAAGAGGGATGATGTCAGCTGAAAAGAAAGTTGATGAAAGATCACAATCGGGTTTTTTTATTTGGAAAAACGTGCACTAATGAATCATTCACGGGACCGTGCATGCACACACACTCACACAAAAAGCCAATTTTGGTGTCATGCTGACCCTAAATCTTATAATTTGAAGGCACTGGCTGAAGAAATGACAGGTGCTGCATGCATTCTGGAAAAGTTTGTCATGTGCAAAATGCGAAAGCATGACTCAGTAAAACCTAGGAGCTAAATTCAGCTCGAGATTCAATGTGACTCTGGTTTGAAAACCTGATCACACACGTCGAAGTGGTCGGGATAGAAGTATTTATATCGGCCTGTGTTTTGTTTAAAGTCAGATGGACTAATGGTTGCCATCTGCTGGTGAGACCCAGTGGAAGTAAAGCATGTATTTACACAAAATAAATCTTCACGGAGACAGCCAACTGCACATGAAATTACAGGTCTGCTGTATCTACAGCTGACTGTCGGAGCTGGAGGGAACCTGGGTGTGTTTGTTATGGTGGAGGGATCCTGTTGCTATCCGATCGGGAGGCCAGAACTTCTGGAACGGTCTTTGGGGCCTTGGCAAGTGGCGGCCTTATAAAAGTGAGGTTTGAACTCAATAACGTTATGCTTTCTGTGCGATTTGCGCAGAGTGAGCGTGTCCAGAATGTGACAGTGACAAAAAAAGCCTAGCATATCATTCGTTTACGTTCCCATGGTTGCTCTGTGACATCACATGTTTATGTCGGAAACGGAATTTGACAGCATTACAGGAAGGCACTTGTCGGAAAGTGCACGAGGCATTGCAGGCTTCAAGGATGCGCTGTGATGCGTGCTGACGCGTCATAAATGTGTTCACGTGAAATCTGACCCATCAGTCACGTACAATCGTGCACTATTATCTTTGCTATGGCACATCTGCACTAAATGACCGTATTTGAATGTGCTAAACCTGACTTGGCAGGTTACAATCAAGCTTTTAGCATAATAACACTGCACATGTTTTAAAAAAATGAAATGGAAACTGTTCATTGTATGATGCATGCAACAGATTTAGATTAAAAGTATGAGGCCACAGTGAATTAAAACCTGGACGTTTTGCCATTGTGATCAAACTTCAAAAATATAAATATTATGCATATAATTAAGAACAGAATAAATACATTGGTGAAACTGACCATATGACATTTTTTACACAACCATTTATTTATAATAAAAAAAGAAAAATAAATTTTTTTTTAAATTATATAATTAATTTTGTAGGATAATAATTTAAAATTAAATTAAAAATTGAATTAAAACCTGAGCATTTTAACATTTTAATGTCATTTGGCGTAAAACTAATAATTCATAATGAAGATTTCTAGGTTACTGATATTGCATGACCATATGAATTAATTTGTGTGTGTGACCATGTTATTTATAATGGAAAAAAAAAGATAAAATATTTGAAATTATTTGGAAATTTAACAGGATAATAATTGTAAATGATTATTTAAAAAAAAAAAAAAAACATGGATTTACACTTTTGGAATGTGGAATTCAAAATTTAAGTAAAACTAGGAAATTTTAGCATTTTAATAATAATAATAATAATAAAGAAATGTTATGGCATAAATATAATAATAAATATTTCACATTTCTAGCTCAGTAATACAGTTAACAAAATTGTTTCATTGACCATGATGGGGACTATATATTATAATTGAATACATTTTTGTTAAATTATTTAAATGATTTAATAGGCTAATCATATGAAATGGTTCCTTTAGAAAAATTTTAAAAATTCAGCATTTTCACCAGTGCACACAGACACGAGATCATGGCACATCAAAGAGCAGTAACTTTGAGTAACTTCAGCTGAAGGGTGTGTTCGGTGAGCAAACAGGCATTTTTGACTCATGCACAGGGTGGTATTTGAAGATTTATGCGTAAGAATAGTCAAATGACACAGTAAGAGCTCATCACCCGGCTGTGTCACTGTGGTTAGGGAATTTCCTCTGTAATTACCTGAGCGATCCCTCTGCACCTGGAGACGACGCTGAACAAACCCACGGCTTTACTGTGACCGCGGGAATGTAAACACGCTTCCTACAAGTCCAGAGGACCAAACATATCAGTTCACGCTCAGAGAAATCAATACAAGCCACATGGTGTCAATAATTGTTAAATACATTTGTGGTCTTCTTCAAGGACACATACAAATTGAGTCATTATTTACTCACCTTCACATCCTTCTAAACCCATATGAGCTTTTAAACAAACACGTGTATGGCTCTAGCTCCATTTGAATATGCTGTATTTCTTCTGAAAACATGCAGTGGCTCTCGTATCTCATTTGTGCATGCATGCATTCGAACTTGGCATGTCATGTTTGGTTTATGAGATGCACAAGAGTTAATACCATTATTTTCTTTCCCCCCAAATTGCTACAGCAGTTAAAGTTAATCACATTGAAACTGAAATCAAAAAGTTGCTTATAAATTGCTCGTTATTACAACCAAATATTGGATTCGATCTTTCTATAAACTTGTTTTCTTTCAATTAGCACATATTTTGTCATTCTTTTTTAAAACTGATTGATCATAGACTTCAGTGATCTGAACTCATGCACCAGTTTTTGAGCGAACACTGCCTAAACTATCTACAAATAATGCTGAATTTACAAAAAAGTGTGAGGTATAAGTTTAGATAAATAAGGACCACCATCAATAAGATCCAAAACTGAGTATAAAGCCTGTACTAGATGAAAGTAAGAAAAGATTTTGTAATATTACAGCATAACAAGAGACTTACGAGCTATTTTTAAAGACAGGCCATTTTTCAGTGGGAAATCTAAACAAGAGTTAAATTTGGGTCTGTTTCTCACTCTAAGCGTAGTATTTACATGTCTTCATTTTGCACATGCTTTTATCCAAAGTGACTTACAAATGAGGAACATCACGAGCAACAGTATTCATAAAACAATGCCAAGTGTAGTATGAACTAGATGAAATGGTGCTTTTTTTAACGTTTCCTTACGAATTTCTTCTGTTGTTCCCAGTTGAAAGTAAGTCACACGGGTTTGGAACCGTATGAGGGTGAGTAAAGATTTCTGGGTAAACTAATCCCTTATTGTTCCTTTCCAAGACCACAAGAAAGAAACCAGCACAAACCTCCCCCATGGCACATTAAGAGCGAAAACGTTTCTAGTCAAATGCTGTTCTCCTAGTTTAGGACTACGCAAACAGGCCGAGTATAAAAATGACAGCACTTTTTGGTCAAACTGCATTTATTCTGCTGCAATGGCTGCAGTACAACCTTTCAAGTTCCTCGTGAAGCCATATGGCCTGCTATTGTGTAAATATACAGTGCAGACAGAATCATTCTGTAGTCTGCATGTCCAGAAATTATGCCATTGCTAGACGGGACAGCTGTGCATGAGTCTACGCATTATGTTCAAGCGGCGTGGCAAGAGTTGCGCCGTAATGCATCATGAGAGAGGAGTTTCCACACTCGCTGGCTCATGCAAAGTTTATACACTTGGGCAATGAAAACAAACAATTAAACTAGCAAGAGTCTAATACCCTCACAGGCATGAACCTATTTTCTGCCTGTGCTGGCTTTGCGAGGATTATTCAAAGTTTAACGTTTGCACGCATATAAATTTACGCGTTGCCTCCTGAAGTAAATAAAAATACCAGCAATCGGCCACTGCCTCTGCAGCACGGCAATTCTGGGTCTATGATTTCCTTGTGCTGTGGTCAGGCCCCTACGGTGCAAATGCAGTCCAGATGAGTTCCTGGTTCACGGTTATGAGCTAAATGAAAGGCTGCAGGACAAATTCCCTCCATCAAACTCGCCTGAAATCAAGGCCTGCTGGTGTTCCAGCCGAGCCAGTCACATGTGCACATGTGCAACCACAGGTCACGTGACACAATACATGATGAACTTCATATTGCATCAGTGGTTCTTAACTGGACTGACATGCATAGTATAACTAGCAATATAAACAGGCTTATCAGCTTTTGAATGAGAGAAACACTTCTCATATCTTTATGGGTTAATCACAAAGGTCGTGAGACCATACAAAGAGTATTTCAGCACAAATTCATCAGTTACTAGTATTCAAATTATATTAAAAGGCATGAACAAAAAATAAATAAATAAAATGCAGATGACATTAAATATTAGGATAAACAAGGTTTGTACTGAACACAATGCATTTTATGAGATTGATATTCGGCTGCTGGAAGCATGAAATCACCAAAAGACATTAAAAACACAATTTAAAGTAATAATCTGTATCATCAAGCAAAACCAGATGAGAACCACTGCAACAAACCATTTGCAAAATACATACAGATATTTAAGCCTTTATAGTTAATTCATTATATGATGTATGTTATACTGAATTATATATTTTTCATTGTTAATTATAACCATATATTTGCAGATTTCTTGATGCATCTGAATATGCTTGTTCGTTATGCGTTTTAATGCATTATAGTATTTTCTTGTATAACTATAGTTACAATTATTGATAAGATCATACAGTTCATTATAAGCTGCACTGCAATGCACATGCATTTAAAAAAAAAAACTTTCATAAAGCATTATATATAAAAGCTTCAAATGTTCCTGAATAAACTTTGATGACAAGCATTAAGAGCATTTTTTTTTTAAAGCCAGAAACAATTATTTGACAGAATAAATTGATAACTCTTTACTTGAAGCCTTAATGTATAATACATTATAAAAGTATTAATGCACATTGTAATTTTCATAAATAATTGTAATCACATTTAAAATGCATAATAATATTTAGTTGTGCGTCATGTGTTTTAATGCATTTTACTTTCTAACGGTGTAACAATGTATGGGTAAGTATTTAACAATTATTTATACAATGCATTATAAGCTGCATAATTAATGCATTAAAAATAGATTTCATAATGCATTATATATAAAGTGTTACCGAAAACCTTGATGACAAGTAGTAAGCCAGATAGGCTTATTATATACAAATCAATCTCCGTTTATGTAAGCTTCTTTAAAAACCATTATCATTTTCCAATCAGATCGAGGTCGAATTGTGTCATGGCACTTGGCTGTGAATCACATGTGAAGCAGGTGATTATCGTTCCTGCCATCACAGATGACGGTTCTCTGCATTCTTTGCTCTTATCTCGGTCATTAAAGCAATCTCCGCAGTAATTATGAATCATAAAGACGATCGTGTTGGCCACCTTATCTAAGGAATGTCAAAGGAATCCAGGGCATCGTAACATCTGCGCGTTGTCATGAAAATCAAACTCTTCGCGAGCACGTTTCGATAGTTTTATCTGCACAGCTGAAACCCTGCATGCACGTATTGCTCTCAGTAACCATCTTGATTGGGTGTGCCTTCCCAAAATCTGTAAACCATACATGTTCATTTGAAGCGTGCATATGCCTGTGGCCCAGCACCATACTGTTACCGACCCCTTAATGAACTCAAACTGTTCGTTTTCAAATCGTTTCGACATCAAGGCATTTCTAGCAGCGGTGCGTAACAAGTTATATTTCAGAGAAACCTGCCTTACGAGAGGAAAGCCGTACTTCTCACAATTTTGCTTTATGATCCATAAGAAAGTCAAGTTGTGATTCCTTTGACGCATGTTTAACCTCAGGACAAGCCAATAAACGCTCTGTTTCTTCACAGACTATATTTTTTAGGGCCAAATTGGAGAATGATTCACACGAGGATAAGTAGACCTCGCTAAAGGCCACGTACTCTGAATATTCTTCAATTTAAAAATTGCACATAAAATCTATATAAGGATAAAGTCATATATTTTCAGAAATGTGTGATTTCGGTTCTAAAACAGAAACTATTATGGAGCCTAAAGGGTGCAGCTGTACTAACAAATAAAATCATGTCAATGGTTAAAAAAAAAAATATATATATATATATATATATATTTTTTTTTTTCATTGAACTTTGACTTTTTAAGTTTTAAAAGAACGTCATGCTATATTTGTTTCTGTTAGCGTATACATTTTGCATTCTGCACTCTTTAATTACATAACTTAATTACATGGCAATCCTCACGTTTTAAACAACGTCCCTCCAATTAAACACTTCCTAGCTCTTGACTTTAGAGCGCCATGTAGTGAATGGCTCTTAATTAGCGAGGCTTCAATATAAAGCTGGAGGAAGCCACATTTACGCAACCAGCACATAAGGACCTGTGGGAAGAAACACAATAGTCATTGTCTCCAGGCAAGAGGTTGATTTCAAGAGCTCATACTGTGGGAATAAACTCTCACCGGCTAATTTCCTGAGCATTCAGTGTCAACTACCTGTTACATTGGTTTGAAATAATAAGTGCATTCACATTTACTACTGCATCTCTTAAACACTGGCTCCAACTGCATTGAGAACTCATGCACTGCATGCTTTTTTGTTTGAAGGAATTCGGTCAGATTTGGCCAATGCAATTAAAATGGTAAGTGCTTTGAAATATATTTTAATGCATTTAATGCATTTCCTCCAAACCAGTAGCTCTTTGCATTTTGCATTGCATGAGGAAACTTTTTTTGTACGACAAAGCTATTTTGTTTAATTATGAATTAAAAATATGGCAACACTTTACAATAAGGTTCCATTTGTTAAAAACAATACATTAGTTACTAACAATACAAAATACTTTAATTATTTTTTTAAATCATTTATCAATCAATGTAAATTTCAATATGTACTAAAACATTTTTTGAGCTAACATGAACTAGCAATAAATATATAAATAACTAATGTTAATGGTGTTTGATTTGCATTGTTAGTTAATGCATTAACTAATGTAAGCAAATGGGATTGTAAAGTGTCTCCAACTATTCAATAAAAAATATTGCAGTAGAAATAAATATAAAATATGGATACTTCATGTGCAGATCGAAACGTACATCAGAAATAGTTCGTTTAGCTCTGATTAAAATATTTATTTTCCCAATAGTGAACATAAATATATCTTTATATACTTTTGCAAAATATGTGTTTTACTTTATTATAAATAAAGTTTAGTATTGGGAAAAATAAAGTGTCTGTAGACGTCCAGGCGTCAGCGGCATCCGCAGCCCTCTACGACCATGTCCTGGTAGTTTTTTAAGATCACCCGCTCGTATTCGTCCAGATAGAGCAGCGAAACCGGGCTCAGGTCCGTGGGAACGCAGCAGGCCCGGGGGATGTTGCTGTTCACCGAGTTCACCAGTGTCTGTACAATAGCATGGTTGGTGGAGTTCAGGTGGTCTGCCAGTGGAAACGGACACTCGCCCTGGCAGTAAAAGGCATGGTAGCCCGGCGGGGCGACTATCCAGTCGTTCCACCCCACGTCGCTGAAGTCCACATAGAGGGAATGTCTCCTGCAGTTGGCTTTGTGCTTCTTCCGCTGTTTGTTTGTCCGCACTTGCCTCTTCTCGCGAGAGTGCAGCACGTTTCCCTTCCCGTCGTGGCTATAGGTCACCAACAGGGGCCTGATTTGGGGCCAGGTGTCCTCTCTGTCGTGCAGGGATCTGCTGATGCGGACGTGTCTTTTAGAGTCCTCTTCCGCATGATCCGGGTGAACTATTTCCACCACGAAGCCGTGGTTGGGATGCCCATCCGCAGTCCACCTCGTGACCGCGGGGCTCACATCGAAACTCTCCCACTTGCTCAAGCTGTGCTGAACCAGCCTGGTGTCCAGGAGTCTCGTGATGGGTTCCTGAAAGGAACCGGACGGTTTGAAGATCTCGTGAATGTTAATGCGGTGAAATCCCTCGCTGCCGTTGATCACGACCTGCTCTCGGAAAATCCGCAGCTCCGCTGACGTCACGAACTCCTCGCCCGGGATAGAGCTCAGGTTGAAGAGGAACCGCTGAGTCGTCTTTCCGCTCGAACTGGACAGGTCCTCCATGGATTCTGGAAGAAAACCAGTCGTAACGTTTATGGGAAGCTTTGGCTTGTACTCTGTCGAACGTCTTGTTTACACTCAATGACTTTTACTGACCTCTCACTGGACACACTGGTTAAAATGCTTGATTGTTGTTTTGCTTATCACGGTTAACACAACATTATTATTTAAAAGGGAGTAAACTTAACGCAAAAGGGCACTTCTAGTTCATGTTGCATGCCATCCATTTAACATTTATGTAAAACTTAAAAAAAAAATCACTTGCAACTCAATTTCTCTTTAATGATATTAAAACATATTATTAGTAATATTAGTATAAAAACGAATTAAATATACATTAAAACAATTTACAAATGTAAAAATGTATTTAATCATGAGAGAGAAAAAAAATGCACTTGTAACCCTATAAATATAGCTACAGGTGTATATGGGACTTTTTTTTCTTTATATAAATAAACTGCCATTTCCTCATCAAACAGTCCTGTCAGGCATGAAGGATAAAGCCGATAAGAAGAAGAAGGAAAAAAGCAAAAAAAAAAAAAAAAAAAGCAAGAATTTCGAAAAGGTGGTGGAGAGGGAGAGCTCGTGAAGAAAACACTTGCTTACCATCATGGTGGAAGCTCCTGACTGTATTCGCGCGACTCGCAGATCTTTCCGAGCCTTTCCCTAAAGATCCCTTGGGTCTGTTGCTGTTGTTCTGCTCCGCGTTCACCGAGTGCATCGAGAACAAGTCCATCATGTATTGCGGAACCACCGCAGACCTGCTGGGCCTCGGTCTGTGTTTGAGTCCAAACATGCTCAGAAGTCGAAGTTCAAACGCGTGCAGGACGTCCCGAGACAGAGAGGAGCGGCCGGTCTGGGGCACGAGTCCACTGGAGCCTCCAAAGAACACCTGAGTGACCATCAGAACCATCAGAGCGCAGCCGGAGGAGACCATGATCACCGCGCTAAACCTGTCAGATCAGAGACGAACGAGATCAGATGGGCTCGGGCCAGGAGATGTGACCATATTCCGTGTTTGATCGAGCCATCGTGAGCGTTTAGAGGATCCTTCGTGCATCAGAGACACCTTGAGAGCCGCTTCACGGAGGAACGCAGCTCTGCGCTAGATCCATCTGGATAGGAGAGGCTCCGTGAGCCAAAACCTGTCATAATAATAGATCTGCGCTCTTAAAATAACACAAAGCGTGAAAGTCGTACTTATAAACGTAAAAACCTAAAATCTCTTAAACGAGAAGGACAAAACGGATTCGATCGAGTGCATTCGCGACACTCTCCGTAGGTGTACAAGTGCAGGACCTTCAGATAAAGTTCAGTTTAAACTCCAAAAGCGCAGCTGATCTTCTGTTCATGGCACATTGATGCTCAACGCAGTTATAAGCTGCTCCTCTTTTATAAATCCCCGTTTCACTCAGCTCCATCTATTAGAGATCAACAAAGAAAGCTGTTTATCTGAAGAAAACAGTGGGAGACTTCCACAGGAGCGCCCGCCTCTTCTCACACACATTCAACCGTCACCGCTTTACAAAGACGAGCCGTAGGTGTCGAAACGGAGGGATGTACGCGTATAAAGTCCACTTCACTGACAAATAAAAAGCTTCTTTCTTGGCGAGGAGTGAAACAAGTCGCGAGTCTCGCGACGAGGGTTTGGGTATGTGTGTGTCCTTCACGCGCAGCGCGCAAGTGTGCAAAAGCGTCTCTCTCTCTCTCTCTCTTTCCTCGTGTCTTTAACCCTCTCATGTCATGACAAAATTCATCAACTCTGGATATTAAGGGCTTCGTGTGGGGAGATGCGCTTTTGGAGAGCTCAGAGATCGACCTGGGGGAAAAAAATGGGAAGTTTCTGCTTTATTCGTATTACATTTAATAAAACATACTTAGGAATTTCCATTACTTTTGTCTTATAATTCAATTAATCATTGATCTATCATTTAGAATAGCTACATTTAGATCCCAGACATTAATAAGTAACTTTAAATTAAAAAAGGACGCTCACTAGCGATCATATTCGGAGTCAGTGCGCCAACTTGTGGCAACAAAAGATAATGTGAAGTAGGAGACTCTAATAATTTAAGACTAGGACTTTTATTTGTTCTCATGATATGAAATGTATACAGGTTGTGATCCAGGTCCAATGCATCAAAACGTTAACATTTCACATATCTAAAATATTAAAAAAATGTAAGCCCATGTTAGAATAAAAAAAGGAATTTATTATAATAATTTATATAGCGCTCTAAGCACTCAAAGTTTATTTTTAAGATATTTGCATAACAGGTCAGTCTTATGCATCCACATTCTACCACCATGTCCTCAATTTCTCAAAAGAATCACAATATTATTAAAGCAGTTATGAAGCACCATTAACCATTTTAATCTTTGAGAAATATTTTTGCATTTAAAATTAATTTCCACACCCATCCACCACCGTGTCTTCATAATGTCTCAGAACCACATTATCATTATTGTCAGCATGGAGATGGGGGACGGTTTAAAGGGAGCGCAGCAGGCCTGAGGCGTCCCTTTAGGATCAAACGAATGGACCAGTGTCTGCAGGATGGCGTGGTTTGTCCCATTCAAACTTTCGGGTTCTTCTGGACCTTACTGAAACGGATTCAATGACACCACCACCAGAGATGTGCACAACTCTTGTATCCGAGCAATTTGGAGCTGTGAATGTGTGCTTTCCACATATGCATGCTCCTGAAGCGTGCTGCTGCAATTCAACATGCATCCCGTAGTTCTTGCCTGACTTTCTCCAGGTTTTACCCAGATCGGTCAGATTGACATGCACAGAAGCGTGTGCACCAGGCCCGAGCGACTGAGACAGGAGTAATTTACGGCTGGGGTCCTGAGTCACTCCCTTCAGTGTGGTCCTTAAAACCCTGTACAGGTCCACGCTGAAAACACGTGGTCCCAGGTGAGCCAGATCCTGTTTGAGCTTCATTTCCAGCTGCGCAAAGGAGAGTTGCTCAACATCCTCCAGCACCGACATGTTGAAAAACAGATGCTTTCTCACACAATTAAAGCAGTGGACGGCTGGAGCAGAGATCAGACTACCTGTTTGGGGGAAAACAAGCTTTGTGTGATGCTGCAAGTGGGTCATTCCTGTTCCACAGAACCTTTTGAATATAACGTGAAAAGGTGGTATAAATTATATTACAAGCTTCAGTTTAATTCCTCATTGGGATATGTATCTAATTAAACATTTGCTAATTTGGATAACATTCCAGAACGGAAATCGGCGCATTGAATGAATTTTAATTTTGCTGACATGAATGTTTTTACAGAGGGGATTTGGGACTTCTCCAATGTCTTTTAAAATCACTGATGCATGAATCAAAAAACTATGTCAACACTCGGGAAGAAAAAAAAAAGAGTCTCTGATATGAACAAACACAACCTTTAGAATATGGATAGGAATAAAACTGAATTTTGCTGTATGTAAGTGCTGCTGAGATGAAGATACTCTTTTTGAGGAAATGGCATTTAAAAATACATAATGAAATCAAAAGA
Source organism: Carassius auratus (assembly GCF_003368295.1). Lineage (NCBI taxonomy): Eukaryota > Metazoa > Chordata > Actinopteri > Cypriniformes > Cyprinidae > Carassius > Carassius auratus. The sequence goes on from NC_039284.1 coordinate 15,371,836, forward strand.
CAAAGTGAAAATGGAAATAACAGGTGAACAATATTTGAACAAACCCCTCAACAACATTCAGAATATAGAAGGGAATAAAACAGCCTTTAAAGAAGAGTTGTACAGACAGGAATAGATATAGTTCAATAGAATACACACTTAAAGATGTATTTTGGATGTTTTCTCCCTACAGTAATAAACCACAAATTATGAAGATGAAAATCTCAAAATTGACCAATGCATTAAATGTTTTGCATGTAGTGCCTAGTTATTTCTAGTATGGGCATAATGAATGTCATAATGATTTGAATATTTTTGTATAAAAATATTTTAATTCAAAACAAGGATAAAGCATAAAAATAAAGCATTCTGATACAGTGCTACAATAAAAAAAAAATATGTATATAATATATTGATTAAATATTTACTGATTAACGAACTATTGTGCTTAAACATTCTTATTTATTTTTTTTACATTTAGGATTTTCTAAGCTGATGTTAATAATCAACTCCTAAAATCCCCAACCTAAAAAAAAGAAAAAAAAAAAGAAGAAAAAATGATAATGAGTCAATGGATGTCATACAGTAAGAGTATAAGAGCTATAAAATCAACGTGGAGCAGCTCAGATTAAACTAATTGAATGCATAGTCGATATAAAAACTGGATGACGAGTAATTTCCTACTGCTAAATTCTGAAAAAAAAAACCAGTGGTGTTAATTATAGGACCTAAAAACTCTGCATGTAATAACCTAGAACACTGTCTAAGATGCCCTTTTACTATTTGGCGCCTAAACTCTGGAATAACCTACCTAACATTGTTCGGGAGGCAGACACACTCTTGCAGTTTAAATCTAGATTAAAGACCCATCTCTTTAACCTGACTTACACATAACATACTAATATGCTTTTAATATCCAAATCCGTTAAAGGATTTTTAGGCTGCATTAATTAGGTAAACCGGAACCGGAAACACTTCCCATAACACCCTATGTAGAAGAATGGCATCTACGCTAATGTTAGTCTGTTTCTCTCTAATTCCGAGGACACCATAGCCACCAGATCTCGTCTGTGTCCAGATCAGAGGGTCACTGTTTGTGTTTTGATTGCTGACGATGGTTTTAACTCTGAGCACAATGTGACACATCACTCTAAAAATACTAGAATAAATATAAAAAATATAAATCTTTTCATGTATGATGAAACAAACAATTTCTTCTCTGATTAACCTTGGTGTGGGATTTTTGATGCTGGATTTATGATCATTTTCACACTCGTCATCAGACAACAGCTCTCGGTCCGTCTGTTCAGGATCCTTCCTCGGCATCAGAGTGTTCATGTTCTTCATCAGACACATTCCTGCAGTCATGTAAAGACTCTGACGAGACACAATGGATTGATGCATCAGGCTCTTCCTGATAACAGGTTCCTGGCTGAACTCTGGGGCAGCATTCCATCAATGCATGAAAAATGAACGCTAGAAGCTGTAAACAGACCCTGCAGAGCAAAGTCTTGGAGTTGACATTATTATTTATTATAAATAAATAAATTACATAAATACAAGATAATGGTAATTATTAGTAATAATAAATAAATAAATAAATAAATAAATAAATAAATAACATATTTTCCAATAAATAAAGTAAATAAAATAAAATAAATTATATCAATATATATTTGAATGAAAACTGAGAATATATAAATTATGTAACACATTAAATATTTTACAAAATATTATAAATACTACTACTGCTACTACTACTACTACTAATATATGATATATATATATATATATATATATATATATATATATATATATATATATATATATATATTATTAATAATATATATAATAATAATTAAATATATAATAAATTAGAACAATTTTAAATAACAATAATTGAAAATATTTAAATTATATTAAATATAAAACAAAAAAATCCAAAAACAATGATGATGATGAATATGCACAATAATTATAATAATAATAAAAACAATATATAAAAACAAATAAGCTAAATTATATAAATATATGTGGGATGTGTGTGTGTGATATCCAAAAGAAATATATAAATATATACAGAAATTATAATTTTTGTTGTAAACGGACAGTTTATTTTTATAAATATTTATATAAAAATTTAGAAATTATATAAAATATATTCAATAATAATAATAATAATAATAATAATAATAATAATATAAGGTTGTTGCTTTGCATGCTTCTTTCCATGCTTGACCTCAAAATCTACAAAGAAATGACATAAAATTATGTAACTGTTAACTGTTAAAAACATATATATGCTAAATACATGACATGCAAAATGCTAATGCTGGAGAAACAGTCACTGGTGCGGTGTGAGGTTACAGCGCGAGCATTGTCACTGGAAACACAATATTGTGTGTGGTCTTGTCAGGATATGAAATACGGCCGTTTGAATAACATGACATTGTGTTCACCCCGTCATTCATCACAAACACACGTTGTGCTCTGAGGTTTCCCTCCTGATCTTCAGTTTCACACACACAGGACGCAGAGAAGATGTGCTCCATTATTCCTCAAAGTGATGTCAGCTTCACTGTGATGATGTTTTTCAAACCTCACATTTCACTTGATATTAAAAAATATTCTGTGTAATGGGGAATTTGACCAAATTAAGCCCAAAAGCTCACCTTTCACTGTTTACCTTCCCCTTCAAATTATGACTGTCACCCACCTCTCCCTAGAGCTTAAGTCTGAGTAATATCTCATAATGTCCGTAAATAATATCCTCCTCTTGTTTTTTTTTTTTCCGGTTCCTCTGTATATCTACTGTATTATCATTAACATATAATTGTTTTTTGAATTAGATTCTATTTTTATATTTTCCTGTTTTCACTTTAAGTATAGTTAAAATATTAGTATTTCTTGTTTTTGTTTTAGTAGTTTTTTTATTAGTTTGTTATGACGTTTTAGTGTTAGTTCTTCAAATTAAAAGTAAGTGAAAATGAGATATGTTATAGCTGAAATAAAATGTGAATACATTTCATTAATAAAATGATCAAACAATGGCTTATATTTTTTATATTTTATTATTATTAATTCAGTTAATGTTCATGTGTTTTTTTTCATGTAACTTTTTTTGAGTAACAATAATAACCCTGATATTAGAATATATATTGATATATAGCATAAATATAATTAAATGTGTACTTAAACACACATTTCATATCTGTAATACTCAAAGATTTCAAATTAGTCTTCGGAAATTTGGCTTGGAGTCTATACTTAGAACAATTGTAATGAATGCTGTTATAAATTTACTTTGACTATTTTTAGTAAAAGTAAAAAAGGTTTACTGCATACTATTATTATTTGTAATAACATTAGTAAACATTTCAAACAGTATGTTGCATTGTTGTCACATGAACATTATGATGAATGCTCATGCAGCACACACTGTAAAGATATAATTACTGAAATAAATACTTACATTTTATTTTTATCGAAATGTACCATGTCTTTAGGTATAGGTTAGGGTGAAGCTAGTGGACTTGATATTGGTTATTTAGTTTACTGCATACAGTATGTTCTTAAAATCAAATGTTAAACAGTACACAATATGCACAGATAAAGATTTGAAAATGTATCATCTTCTATTGTTGTCAAAAAAACTCATTGCTTTACTAAATCCATGTCGCAAACACAAATCAAATAAATATAATTCAGCATTTTTGAAACAGTTCGGAATAAAAATTACATTATTTTAGCAGTATGCTGTTTTTCTCTCCGCATGAACCTTCCTTTTTCAGTTTGATGAATAAACTAGAAATATATCCCAATTTTAATATCGCTTTCTTGACTCATGACTTACTTCACAATTTATTTTTCACACAAAATATTATTATTGTATGGCATTCTGAACAAACCAGTGTTTTCAATGACATATTAGTATGTATCTCTATTACTAAGCACCTTTTGAGAGCCAGACCTGCAATGGAAGCAAATAAAGCTCAGTAAAATTACAGTATCAATAAGTATTGGTCATGCAAGTATGCATCTGCTGTATTTGATGCAACGTGACACGCAGGAGTTAACCACATAAACGCTGCAGTTGTTTAACACTCATGCTGGAGAAACGCAAGGAGGTGAGAACCTCCTGAATCAATACGGAGAAGCTTCACTGCATGATCATGGTTTGGATGATTCTGAATGCTTTTAAGGTTACAGCTTACATTCACAGAGACGATTTTTCATCAGACTTTGCACCGGGGGAACATTCATCTTCACGGTGTCTATCTCCTTGATGAACACTTCACATAATTACAGCCTGAAGCTCTTCTAGACGTTACATCAATGCCACAAACAATCATCTGGTGTCTGGCACCTCGCTGGGTCATCTGTGAGGTGGATGAGGAAGATAACAACCTTTATCACAGCTAAACACATCAGTTACATAGACTGTGATGTGGCGTTTAGTTGAACGGTGGAAAACAGCAATGGGTGGTTGCTGGAAGGACCCAAAATCATTCCTAATCTTTCCCATTGTTTTGATGTGATGTGTTGCAATAACCTGAGAAGGAAAAGAGGTTGATTTACAGATTAGCTCCTGATAGATTTTACGTAAGCAGTGCTTGATTTCTGAACATCATGGTCTGATCATTTGCCTCGGATTATGCAAGGTTTAGAGGAGTTTGTTTCTTCATCAGATTTGGAGAAATGTATCATTGCATCACTTGCTCACCAATGGATCCTCTGCAGTGAATGGGTGCAAACAAGAAACCATGCTGAAAGTCACATCCAGTCAATTACCTTTGATTGTGGAATTGGACATTAACAACCGCACCTTCGGGACAGGTAATCGGAGTGCCAGCAAATACCACAGAAGTTTAGCTAAAAGCAAAGGTGTAGACAATCTCATCCGCAGCCATCAGCAAAGGACTAATTGTTACCAAGAAGGTCTTCCTCCGCTACACTGAAAGCATGCAAAAAGCTTTTTTAATAGTCATGCCATAGAACGAATACATACTTCCAGTAAAAGTATAGTAACATAAGACCCAGATATCTGACTGTAGAGGAAGTAACCGTACATCCATCTGGTTGCAAACTGTAGTCTACTGTGAACGGTTTTAGGTTCAATGAGTAATTGGTCTTCTCGGAATTTAATAGGAGAAAAATGGTCATCCAAATTTTTAGATCACACACTGTTAGCTTCGATGACTCACAAGTCTCAGATGGTCTCATTGAACTATATAGTGGAGTAGCATCAACATAACAGTAGAAACTAAACCCATATTTTCTAATAATATTACCAAGGGGCAACATGTAGATTGAAAATGAAGGATCCAAGACAGATCCTTGCGGCAATCCATATTTTACAGGTGAAAAATTAGATGGACCCCCCTTACATAAGTGTAGCGATCAGAGAGGTAGGATCGAAGCGATCTTAGAGCCTGCCATTGAATAACTAGGTTTGTAATCAATCTATGATTATGTTATGATCTATGCGGTCAAATGAATCGCAAAGATAAAGTAAAACTAGCAAGGAGATCAATCTCATCTTTAGTGCACCAATCCAAATGGTTTAACTAGACAGGAGACGCAGAAAAGGTTTTCCTCATTTATTGAAAGTCAGCCCCCCCATTTATTGAAGACCCGCCAAAGTCTTCTGTCGCCCTTGAACCATTACAGGACCGAGTGAGGCCTTGCCTTCCCAATGAACACCTAGAAAAGAGCAAATACCAAAGTTAAGTAGAGCATGTGAAGTGTCAGAAGCGATCTTAAAGCAGCTACCTACCCCCAATAGGAGCATCACGTCCCCCTTCAGGACCACAAGTTGAGTCACAGCAAGCACAAACCTGGTGGTTCCCATCAGCAGCAAGCCACCTGCAACAAGAACAATCAGACACGGCAGCTTCATCATGTTCTTAAGCAGCATGAACATACCCGTTGGAAAAGGAACAGGATTTGTGGAGAGCGTCACTGGGTGCAGAAGCGAGAGTGGCCTTCACGGTACACGTTATGTAGATCTGCAAGAGACACCGGTAAGGGTTCACAAAACCAAAGCAGATGGGAAGAGGACTCCGATTCAGTCAATATACGTACAGAAGGACTGGATCCTCCCTGGAACATGAAAGCCTCCAGCTGGAACCGGATCTTGTCTTCCTGGGTCCGAGGCAAGAACTGGGAGCTGGAAGCCGTAGCCTTGGCATCCACAAGGCACCTGATAAAGAGTGGGTGACAATTCAAAGAGTCTATAGCAGCAAGTCAACAGACCTTACCCTAATTCTCAGGGACCGTGTGTAAAGAGCAGCTCAAGAACAGAAACTTCATGCATAAAGTGCCAGGATTCATTCTGCATCACAATATGGCTAATTGCTAAGCTTTGGGACAAATGCTCACGTCACACAATTGACTCTTTAACAGACTGCGATTACATAAAGCCGGTCAGTGTAAGCTGGGCGGTCACCATAGTTAATATCTTCCACAAAATGTAACTTCTTTACTGGAGAGAAATATACTACATTCAGATGCCAGTCAGTGTCTTCATTTACACTTATTCATTTAGCTGACACTTGTCCAAAGCGACTTACAATTGCAATACATGTCAGAGGTCGCACGCCTCTGGAGCAACTAGGGGTTAAGTGTCTTGCTCAGGGAAACATTGGTGTTTCATAGTGGATTTGAACCCGGGTCTCTCACACCAAAGGCATGCATCTTATCCACTGCGCCAAAACCACCCCATGTGAGGAATGGCTAATTTTTGCATGCATTTAAGACTTTATGCCCAAACAGAGGTTTAGAAGCAGTTGCCCATGTCAACCATGTTTTTGGGTTTAACACCTTAGCAAGTTTGTAGATTGAACCAATTCCTCTCATAGCACAAAAGACTTAATCAGTTTTAGAGTATCAAGTGACATTGCTTTACCCATGGTTCTCAATGAGGGAATATCTCGGAACAGAAGTCACATCAGGTACTTGGGTGGCCACACAGCGGTCCACAAACACACGCAGGGGGACGTGGTTGTACACCTTCACAGATGCCTCAATATTAATAATGTCACCCAAGTAGTACACATTTGAAGGCCTCTGATTGGCCCAGTCATCTGCAAGAGGAAAGAACGGTTTAGGCATGGCCTCATTTCACAAGGCTTAAGATCTAAAGAAACTACACAAACCCAGCATGAGCTTCATGGAGAACACCAAAACATCCTGGCCAACCTCCGTTGAAGCATAAGGAACCCAAGTTGGACTCAAAGCATCACTGCTTACATTATGAAGCCTGTAGTTCAAGGAGATACCAATTAAACAGTCTTCCGGTTGCAGCCCCTCAAGAAACACGGCATAAAAATAAGACTTCCAGTCAGTCACTTACCTCTGATAGTGGCATTGAATGCCCACAACTGCACCCTCAGTACGGGTAATCGGTGTGCCAGCAAATGCCACAGGACTGTAGGTAACAGCAAAGGTGTAGACTAGCTCATCCACGGTCATCTGTAAGAGAAGGAAGATGTTACCAAGTTGGTTCGGTTCAAATACACTTAAGGTTTAAAAAAAAAAGAGGGGGTATCTTAGCAGCCGTGCCATAGAGCTACTTTCTCCCTAAAGCAGCTTTATCAGATTTCAGAAACTGAAAGGTTGGTTTAACATTTAGATAACAATTGACACAGATGAAGAACCTTTATTGGTTAATCCAGTAAGACATACAGTAACAGTTCTTACCATCAGCACACTATTGCAGTCCTGTAGTGCATATTCAAGGATGAGCACCCCAGAGGCAGAGTCCTCACCAACAACAGGACAGCCTCCCATAGACAAACCAGATGGCTGGATCAGTTGACCATTGCTGAACATATCCTTCTTCACCTCCACATGAACCCGGTCCTCACTGCATTGAACAGCCACACTACTGGGAGTCACAGGTTTCCTCAACTGGAAGTTCACCGCCAACTCACTTTGCACCTCTGGAACGATGGGAAACTTCCAGTCCAAAGGCTTGACTGGACCCTGCAACAGCTGCTTCTCCTGAAGACCAAGAGGCTCTTGCGCAAATCCTCCGTAGTCAAGACTCTGGAACTGAGAAGCCTTTTGGAAAGGATTCAAGAACCCTTGAGAAGGAAGAGCAAGATCTCTGGAAGCTGAAGTTGATTGTGGCTTCTTGCTGCTTGGACTTTGGCTGCGTCTCAAACTTCCCAATGCATTCTTCAGATCAAATACCACAATCACAGCCACCACTAATACACCTTGCAAAAAGCCCATCCTGACAAACTTTGACACAGCGTCCACTAGTGCTAAGCTTTGTCATTAAGTAGCTTTATATTAAGGTGGCTCCTCACCTTTCAGCTTAACTGATTACCTTTGATTCTCCTCTGGGCTTGTAGAGTTTATTCATTAGCAAATGAGAACATTCTAGAGCAGTGATCCTCAAATCTGACTCGTGAGATCCACTTCCCTGCATAGTTTAGCTCTAACCCTAATCAAACACACCTGAGTCTGCTAAATATTGTCACCAGGATTGTTAGAAAATCAGAGGTAGGTTTCTTTGATTAGGGTTGGAGCTTTTATTTTACTGGAGGAAGCAATATTGTAGATTATAGACTCTTAAATTAAAATGATTGATTAATTTATTGCAAACATGCAGGTTTTTGCATCACATGACATTAACTGATGGACTAGAGTCGTGTGGATTAATTGTAGATTTTGTTTGATCAAAAAGTACAAGTTGTTGATTTTGAGTTTTAAATGGAAATCAGTTCTTGAAGCGTTAAAATTAGTCAGTCATCAAAACTGAAATTAATATTAATAGTGAAACATGGATCCAGGGGGTTAATAAATGTCTCCTGAAGTAAATCGATGTGTATTTGGAACAGAAACATCCATATTTAAAACTTTATGAACCATAATCTTTATCTTACACTAATGGATGAATGCAGGTCCATGCGAGAGTGGTGTTAACAATATTAACAACTGTACCGCACTGCACCTCTCATAGGGGAGAGCAGGGGCGAAAGTACCATTTGTCAGAAAAACTTCATTTTAAAAGATAATGTTGTAGACAGAGATATATTTCTGCTGTGGCAAGTAACTCAGAAGTGTGGTCTAACAATACCAGGTGGTATTTTGTAGAAATGTAGAAAGACTTCAGTATAATTTCACTTTGAACATAAGTTGCACATTGTTACTTTCAACCCCATCTGTTGGGACGAAAGTAACACACAGGTGGGTCAAAAGTAACACAACAATACAAGCTAGATTTTTTGCTGTTACTCTTATTTTTCTTAAGTATACCTGATTGTGACCTTGTTAATAAATAACTGCAAACATATTTTGTCCTTTATCTTTTCAAAACAATTATTAAATTACATTTTCATATTTTCATTTTAAATTTAAGTTTAAGTTTCATCAGATGTCTTAAAACCTGACTGTATTTTTTTTTATTGTAAATTTCAATGTATTTTTATATAATAATAAAACAATTCTACAGAATGCACAATATAAAAATTTAATCACATTAGCATAATAAAAAAAACTCTAAACATAATGTAACAGTAGGCCTATTTATGTTTCCATCCAGTTGTTTTTATGCATGAATTAAAAATGTGCATTAAAACATCTGGAAACACTGCAAATTCACAGGTGGAGGTGTACAGGCTAAGATATGGCTAAAACCTAAATATAAATGTGATGTAGGAGCTGCCCAGAGAGAGATGTTCCTCTATGTCCAGAAACACCGTCTCAAAAACATCTGGATAAAACCAGACCTCTGTCTGTCTTTCTGAACCTCACTCTGACATATTCTTTTGGTATAATATCAAATTAACATTTGTAAGAAATGATGCAAGACACATAAAATCGCTTTGTTACTTTCGTCCCGTGTTACTTTCGCCCCGGTTCTCCCATCTCCCCAGCACTTGGCATACTAAATGGCGACATTATCTTTTCTCAGCGTAGCTGCGGTTTTAACCAAGTAAAACTAATTAGTCAAACCCAAGTTAAAGAGTAATAATGTGTATTTGATCAGATATAGCCGCAGATCAAAATTATGTAATGCATTATTTGAATGCTTAGCCAAAGAGATTTTTATGTAGATTTAATTTCAATCTGGACTTCAATTATCACCTATTAACTGCCGTAATAAAGCTGGGAATAGCCAGGACATTTTTAAAACCAATTGTATTCAGATGAAAGTTGTCATATGCACCTAGGATCGAGTGACTAAATTATGGGGCGATTTTAGTTTTTGGCTTAACCATCCCTTCATTAGCAGTTTCAATTTGAGTATTGTGGCCAATGATTTATAGCGATCTACTGCACCCCCCCCCCCCCCCCCAAAAAAAAAAAAAAAAAAAACACACATTACAACAGTACAGCACAAGAGAGATACATTCCACTTTTCTGGATTAATGCATCAGAAACAGGGGGGTAGAATTAAGGGGAGACACATCCCAACTAATATCCAACGACTGCTAAACTGTCCCTAGAATTCATTTATCAATTTAACATGTAATTTCACATCTGAAATGTTATACCAATGAGATTACCGAAGTTAAAGTAAATGGGCCATGTTAAAAACTGCACACATTCGAGGACACACATTTAATTTTTTAATGGATATGTAGTCACACACACCAGAGAATAGCAATACTGCATTTAGAGCAACTCACAGGTATTGCACCCAATTCCAGACAGTCCAAAACTGTTCATTCACTACAGGAATTAAAGTTGCATCAATGGGTTTTAAGTGGTGTTTGACAAAATGGAGCAAACTGAAAGCATAAGCTATGGCTTAAAAGGTTGTGCAGAAAGATACACAACCATCAAGACTAGGATAAAATCATTATGAACATTTACAGTTCAGGACAAATATAATATGTACTGACATTTATTCAGACTTGTGAAACTTTGGCAAACAAGCTTTAAATGAAAACTAAGTGACTTGAAACTAGCCAAAAGGTCTACCAGAAGTGGGTTACTTATTGGGTGCAGGGGTTGCAGTTACTTGGGTTTGTCCTTAAGGTCAAAAGGAAACCAACACCCTTGAGAGACCGTTCCTAACTGAAGGTGAAATTCCAGAAGAGAGACGATCAAAAACTGGAAGGGCACTTTTAACAAACCATTGATCTAAAAGTATGTACCAGCAGGTGCCCACCCTGGTCTAGAAGATAATCAAGGAACATGGGGAAACTAAAGAAACTCTACTTGATGCAAGGAGACAAAAACTGACAAAGCAATAAGTACACCATGTGTACAAATGAGCTGCAGTGCTTCAGGGAAGGGAGTGCTGAAGTAGAAAATTTGAGGCAGAGACTGGATTGGCAGAAAAAGTTATAGCATCATGGGCAGTGGATTCCACTTAGTTAAACTGAGCTTTAACCAAGTTCACAGTAGGTCTGGCATTAAATCCAAAGTTAACACTCCCCTACGGAGAAAGGGAGCGCTTCGTTCTAGAAAGAACAGTAGGACTACAACTTTCCCAGCGCATTCAAAGCCAAACTGGTTAAGTAACAAGAAAACCAGAAACAATAGGTTTTTCCGTTTATTGCAAGACAGCTATGGGTCCCCCCCAGCCCAGTTTACTGAAGACCAGCCAAAGTCTTCTGTCGCCCTTGAACCATTACAGGACCGAGTGAGGCCTTGCCTTCCCAATGAACACCTAGATAGAGCAAATACCCAAGTTAAGTAGAGCACATAAAGTGTCAAAAGATCTTAAAAGCAGCTACCTACCCCCAATAGGAGCATCACTTCCACCATCAGGACCACATGTGGAGTCACAGCAAGCACAAACCTGGTGGTTCCCATCAGCAGCAAGCCACCTGCAACAAGAACAATCAGACGCGGCAGCTTCATCGTGTTCTTAAGCAGCATGAACATACCCGTTGGAAAAGGAACAGGATTTGTGGAGAGCATCACTGGGTGCAGAAGCAAGAGTGGCCTTCACGGTACACGTTATGTAGATCTGCAAGAGACACCAGTAAGGGTTCACAAAACCAAAGCAGATGGGAAGAGAACGCGGATTCAGTCAATATACGTACAGAAGGACTGGATCCTCCCTGGAACATGAAAGCCTCCAGCTGGAACCGGATCTTGTCTTCCTGGGTCCGAGGCAAGAAGTGGGAGCTGGAAGCCGTAGCCTTGGCATCCACAAGGCACCTGATAAAGAGTGGGTGACAATTCAGTGAGTCTATATCATCAAGTCACCAGACCTTACCCTAATTCCCAGGGAAAGAGTGGGAAAAGAGCAGCTCAAGAACAAACTTTATGCACCAAGTGCCATGATCCATGCTGCATCCCATTATGGCTACTTGCGAAGCTTTGGGACAAATGCTCACGTCACACAATTGACTCTTTAACAGACTGCGGTCACAGTCACATACAGCCGGTCACTGTAAACTGGGCGGTCACCATAGTGAATATCCTCCACAAAACTTAACTTCCTTACTGGAGAGAAAGATACCACACTGAGCTGCCAGTCACGGTCTTCATGTGATGAATGGCTAATTTTTGCATGCATTTAAACTTGATGCCCAAACAGAGGTTTAGAACTAGTTGCCCGTGTCACCAGGTTTGTGGTTTTAACACCGTAATAGGTTCGTAGATTGAACCAATTCCTGCCAGAGCACAGAAGATTGTGGGTAACATTAGCCATTAATGTGTACAGGTCCACACTTCAAAAACCTAAGATGAAGTGGCCTGGGACTTTTGGCATATGCTTTTTTCTAACAAGCTACACTTCAGACAAAAATCTCACATGCCATTTAGGATGATAGTATGAACAAGGAGACGGTCATTCTCAGCCATGACAATAAGCACCAAGAGGAGCAAAACCTGTAGTCACTTGACACAACCCAATTCTCAGGTACCAAGTGCTCCCTGAACAAATGTAATCAGCTCTAGAGAATCAAGTGACAGGACTTTACCCATGGTTCTCAATGAAGGAATATCTCGGAACAGAAGTCACATCAGGTACTTGGGTGGCCACACAGCGGTCCACAAACACACGCAGGGGGACGTGGTTGTACACCTTCACAGATGCCTCAATATTAATAATGTCACCCAAGTAGTAAACATTTGAAGGCCTCTGATAGGACCAGTCATCTGCAAGAGGAAAGAACGGTTTAGGCACGGCATCATTCACAAGGCTTAAGATCTAAAGAAACTACACAAACCCAGCATGAGCTTCATGGAGAACACCAAAACGTCCTGGCCAACCTCCGTTGAAGCATAAGGAACCCAAGTTGGATTCAAAGCATCACTGCTCACATTATGGAGCCTGTAGTTCAGGGAGATACCAATTAAACAGGCTTCCAGTTACAACACCACAAGAAACAGAAGGGTCACTTACCTTTGATAGTGGCATTGAAGGCCAACAACTGCTCCCTCAGTACGAGTAATCGGCGTGCCAACAAATGCCACAGGAGTGTAGGTAAGAGCAAAGGTGTAGACAAGCTCATCCGCAGTCATCTGTAAGAGATGGAAGTTGTTACCAAGTAGGTTCTTTTCAAATACACTTCAGGTTTAAAAAAGGGGGGATAAGCAGCCATGCCATAGAGCTACTTTCTGTCCCCCAAAGCAGCTTTGCTATCAGATTTCAGAAACCGAAAGATTGGTTTAACATTAAGGTAACGATTTACACAGATGAAGAACCTTTATTGGTTAATCCAGGAAGACATAACGGTTCTTACCATCAGCACACTATTGCAGTCCTGTAGTGCATATTCGAGGATGAGCACCCCAGAGGCAGAGTCCTCACCAACAACAGCACAGCCTCCCATAGACAAACCAGATGGTTGGATCAGTTGACCATTGCTAAACATATCCTTCTTCACCTCCACATGAACCCGGCTCTCACTGCATTGAACAGCCACACTACTGGGAGTCACAGGTTTCCTCAACTGGAAGTTCACCGCCAACTCACGTTGCACCTCTGGAACGATGGGAAACTTCCAGTCCAAAGGCTTGACTGGACCCTGCAACAGCTGCTTCTCCTGAAGACCAAGAGGCTCTTGCGCAAATCCTCCGTAGCCAAGACTCTGGAACTGAGAAGCCTTTTGGAAAGGATTCAAGAACCCTTGAGAAGAAAGAGCAGGATCTCTGGAAGCTGTAGCTGATTGTGGCTTCATGCTGCTTGGACTTTGACTGCGTCTCAAACTTCCCCAAGCATTCTTCAGATCAAATACCACAATCACAGCCACCACTAATACACCTTGCAAAAAGCCCATCCTGACAAACTTTGACACAGTGTCCACTAGTGCTAAGCTTTGTCATTAAGTAGCTTTAAATTAAGGCGGCTCCTCACCTTTCAGCTTAACTGATTACCTTTGATTCTCCTCTGGGCTTGTAAAGTTTATGCATTAGCAAATGAGAACTTTCTGGAGCAGTGATCCTCAAATCTGTCTTGTGAGATCAACTTTCCTGCAGAGTTTAGCTCTAACCCTAATCAAACACACCTGAGTCTGCTAGATATTGTCATCAGGATTGTTAGAAAATCAGAGGTTTCTTTGATAAGGTTGGAGCTTTTATTTTACTGGAGGAAGCAATATTGTAGATTATAGACTCTTAAATTAAAATGATTGATTAATTTATTGCAAACATGCAGGTTTTTGCATCACGACATTAACTGATGGACTAGAGTCGTGTGGATTAATTGTGGATTTTATTTGATCAAAAAGTACAAGTTGTTGATTTTGAGTTTTAAATTGAAATCAGTTCTTGAAGCGTTAAAATTAGTCAGTCATCCTAAACTGAAATTAATATTAATAGTAAAACATGGCTCCAGGGGGTTAATAAATGTCTCCTGAACTAAATCGATGTGTATTTGGAACAGAAACATCCATATTTAAAACTTTATGAACCATAATCTTTATCTTACAAGAGATCTCTCCAGCACTTTGCATACTAAATGGCGACAGTCTTCTCATGCATGAGGGGAGTAAAGTGTGTTCTGATTGGCTGCTTCAGTAGCAATCGTTTAAATTAACTGAAACAGGTCAGTCCATTGCCACAGCCAATCTCTCATGAACACACGTTCTGGTTAGCAGAAGCTAGAGATTATATTTTATAAAGTTTTAAACATGGATATTTTTCTTTCAAATACACATTGATTCGCTTCAAAACCCCTTTATGAAGCCCCAGAACTTTGTGGAGCGCTTATGGACAGTTTTTTGGAATTTGAAGTTTAATTCAATTCAAGTTTATTTGCAAAGCAACTTTACAGGTTGGGTAGCTGCACATCAGTGTAGCTGCTGTTTCAGCCAAGTAAAACTAATTAGTTAAACCCAAGTTAAAGAATAATAATGTGCATTTGATCAGATATAGCTGCAGATCATAATTATGTAATGCATTATTTGAATGCTTGGCCAAAGAGATGTTTTTCTTAAGTAGATTTAATTTCAATCTGGACTTCAATTGAATATCACCCATCAACTGCCATTATAAAGCTGGGAATAGCCAGGACATTTTTAAAACCAATTGTATTCAGATGAAAGTTGTCATATGCACCTAGGATCGAGTGACTAAATTATGGCGCAATTTTAGTTTTTGGCTTAACCATCCCTTCATTAGCAGATATTGTTTCAATTGGAGTATTGTGGCCAATGATTTATAGCAATCTACTGCACCAAAAAAAAAACACCTTACAACAGTACAGCACAAGAGAGATACATTCCACTTTTCTGGATTAATGCATCAGAAACAGGGGGGTAGAATTAAGGGGGGACACATCCCAACTAATATCCAACGACTGCTAAACTGTCCCTAGAATTCATTTATCAATTTAACATATGTAATTTCACATCTGAAACATCATACCAATGACATTACTGAAGAAATTGAAGTAAATGGGCAATGTTAAAAACTGCACACATTCAAGGACATGCATTTAATTTTTTTTAATGGACAAGTAGTCACACACCAGAGAATAGCAATACTGCATTTAGAGCAACTCACAGGTATTGCACCCAATTCAAGATGGTCCAAAACCGTTATAGAAGTTCACTAAAGGAGTTAAAAGTTGCATCAATGGGTTTTAAGTGGTGTTTGACAAAACCGAGCAAATTGAAAGCACAAGCTATGGCTATTAGCAGCTCCCTATGTAAAGAATACAAATGGAAAAAGGTTGTGCAGAAAGATACACAACCATCCAGCCTAGCATAAAATCATTATGAACATTTACAGTTTGGGACAAATAAATGTACTGACATTTATTCAGACTTATGAAATGTTGGCAAACAAGCTTTAAAATGAAGACTAAGTGACCTGAAACTAGTCAAAAGGTCTACCAGAAATGGGTAACTTATTGGGTGCAGGGGTTGCAGTTACTTGGGTTTGTCCTTAATGTCAAAAGGAAACCAACACCCTTGGGAGACTGGTCCTAACTGAAGGTGAAATTCCAGAAGAGAGACGATCAAAAACCGGAAGTGCACTTTTAACAAACCATTGATCTAAGAGTATGTACCAGCAGGTCCCCACCCTGGTCCAGAAGATCAAGGAATATGGGGAAACTAAAGAAACTCTACTTGATGCAAGGAGAAATAAAACTGACACAAAGCAATAAGTACACCATGTGTACAAATGAGCTGCAGTGCTTCAGGGAAGGGAGTGCTGAGGTAGAAAATTTGAGGCAGAGACTGGATTGGCAGAAAAAGTTATAGCATCATGGGCAGTGGATTCCACTTAGTTAAACTGAGCTTTAACCAAGTTCACAGTAGGTCTGGCATTAAATCCAAAGTTAACACTCCCCTACGGAGAAAGGGAGCGCTTCGTTCTAGAAAGAACAGTAGGACTACAACTTTCCCAGCGCATTCAAAGCCAAACTGGTTAAGTAACAAGAAAACCAGAAACAATAGGTTTTTCCGTTTATTGCAAGACAGCTATGGGTCCCCCCCAGCCCAGTTTACTGAAGACCAGCCAAAGTCTTCTGTCGCCCTTGAACCATTACAGGACCGAGTGAGGCCTTGCCTTCCCAATGAACACCTAGATAGAGCAAATACCCAAGTTAAGTAGAGCACATAAAGTGTCAAAAGATCTTAAAAGCAGCTACCTACCCCCAATAGGAGCATCACTTCCACCATCAGGACCACATGTTGAGTCACAGCAAGCACAAACCTGGTGGTTCCCATCAGCAGCAAGCCACCTGCAACAAGAACAATCAGACGCGGCAGCTTCATCGTGTTCTTAAGCAGCATGAACATACCCGTTGGAAAAGGAACAGGATTTGTGGAGAGCGTCACTGGGTGCAGAAGCAAGAGTGGCCTTCACGGTACACGTTATGTAGATCTGCAAGAGACACCAGTAAGGGTTCACAAAACCAAAGCAGATGGGAAGAGAACGCGGATTCAGTCAATATACGTACAGAAGGACTGGATCCTCCCTGGAACATGAAAGCCTCCAGCTGGAACCGGATCTTGTCTTCCTGGGTCCGAGGCAAGAAGTGGGAGCTGGAAGCCGTAGCCTTGGCATCCACAAGGCACCTGATAAAGAGTGGGTGACAATTCAGTGAGTCTATATCATCAAGTCACCAGACCTTACCCTAATTCCCAGGGAAAGAGTGAGAAGAGAGCAGCCCAAGAACAAACTTTATGCACCAAGTGCCATGATCCATGCTGCATCCCATTATGGCTACTTGCTAAGCTTTGGGACAAATGCTCACGTCACACAATTGACTCTTTAACAGACTGCGGTCACAGTCACATACAGCCGGTCACTGTAAACTGGGCGGTCACCATAGTGAATATCCTCCACAAAACTTAACTTCATTACTGGAGAGAAAGATACCACACTGAGCTGCCAGTCACGGTCTTCATGTGATGAATGGCTAATTTTTGCATGCATTTAAACTTGATGCCCAAACAGAGGTTTAGAACTAGTTGCCCATGTCACCATGTTTGTGGTTTTAACACCGTAATAGGTTCGTAGATTGAACCAATTCCTGCCAGAGCACAGAAGATTGTGGGTAACATTAGCCATTAATGTGTACAGGTCCACACTTCAAAAACCTAAGATGAAGTGGCCTGGGACTTTTGGCATATGCTTTTTTCTAACAAGCTACACTTCAGACAAAAATCTCACATGCCATTTAGGATGATAGTATGAACAAGGAGACGGTCATTCTCAGCCATGACAATAAGCACCAAGAGGAGCAAAACCTGTAGTCACTTGACAACCCAATTCTCAGGTACCAAGTGCTCCCTGAACAAATGTAATCAGCTCTAGAGAATCAAGTGACAGGACTTTACCCATGGTTCTCAATGAAGGAATATCTCGGAACAGAAGTCACATCAGGTACTTGGGTGGCCACACAGCGGTCCACAAACACACGCAGGGGGACGTGGTTGTACACCTTCACAGATGCTTCAATATTAATAATGTCACCCAAGTAGTAAACATTTGAAGGCCTCTGATAGGACCAGTCATCTGCAAGAGGGAAGAACAGCTTAGGCACGGCATCATTCACAAGGCTTAAGATCTAAAGAAACTACACAAACCCAGCATGAGCTTCATGGAGAACACCAAAACGTCCTGGCCAACCTCCGTTGAAGCATAAGGAACCCAAGTTGGATTCAAAGCATCACTGCTCACATTATGGAGCCTGTAGTTCAAGGAGATACCAATTAAACAGGCTTCCAGTTACAACACCACAAGAAACAGAAGGGTCACTCACCTCTGATAGTGGCATTGAAGGCCAACAACTGCTCCCTCAGTACGAGTAATCGGCGTGCCAACAAATGCCACAGGAGTGTAGGTAACAGCAAAGGTATAGACAAGCTCATCCGCAGTCATCTGTAAGAGACGGAAGTTGTTACCAAGTAGGTTCTTTTCAAATACACTTCAGGTTTAAAAGTCCTTCTGTCCCCCAAAGCAGCATTGCTATCAGATTTCAGAAACCAAAAGATTGGTTTAACATTAAGGTAACGATTGACACTAATGAAGAACCTTTATTGGTTAATCCAGGAAGACATACAGTAACAGTTCTTACCATCAGCACACTATTGCAGTCCTGCAGTGCATATTCAAAGATGAGCACCCCAGAGGCAGAGTCCTCACCAACAACAGGACAGCCTCCCATAGACAAACCAGATGGCTGGATCAGTTGACCATTGCTAAACATATCCTTCTTTACCTCCACATGAACCCGGTCCTCACTGCATTGAACAGCCACACTACTGGGAGTCACAGGTTTCCTCAACTGGAAGTTCACCGCCAACTCACGTTGCACCTCTGGAACGACGGGAAACTTCCAGTCCAAAGGCTTGACTGGACCCTGCAACAGCTGCTTCTCCTGAAGACCAAGAGGCTCTTGCGCAAATCCTCCGTAGCCAAGACTCTGGAACTGAGAAGCCTTTTGGAAAGGATTCAAGAACCCTTGAGAAGAAAGAGCAGGATCTCTGGAAGCTGAAGTTGATTGTGGCTTCTTGCTGCTTGGACTTTGACTGCGTCTCAAACTTCCCCAAGCATTCTTCAGGTCAAATACCACAATCACAGCCACCACTAATACACCTTGCAAAAAGCCCATACTGACAAACTTTGACAGTGTCCACTAGTGCTAAGCTTTGTCATTAAGTACAGCTTTATATTAAGGTGGCTCCTCACCTTTCAGCTTAATTGATTACCTTTGATTCTCCTCTGGGCTTGTAGAGTTTATTCATTAGCAAATGAGAACTTTCTAGAGCAGTGATCCTCAAATCTGACTCTTTAGATCCACTTCCCTGCATAGTTTAGCTCTAACCCTAATCAAACACACCTGAGTCTGCTAGATATTGTCTTCAGGATTCTTAGAAAATCAGAGGTTTCTTTGATTAGAGTTGGAGCAAAACTCTGCAGGAAAATGGATCTCGCGAGCCAGATTTGAGGATCACTGTTCTAGAGCTTCAGGCTGGAAAACAGTTAATGTCATTTAAAAAACACATAAGATCACATAAATAATAGCGATTATTCATAAGTAATAAATTTTTATAGTTTTTAGTATATTATTGGAAAAAATTTGGTAAAATTTAGCATTTCATTACTTGTTCAACAATGGACCACCTGCAGTGGATAGAGTGGCATTAGAACAGCCTTCATTAAACAGTGACAATGTCATGGGTTCGATTCCAAGGTAATGCAAGAACTGATAAAATGTACACATTTAATTCAATTTATATAAAAGCATTTGTCAACTGCATGTAAATGAAGAATCTTTAACATTTGTTGTTTGATGCAAAACTGGCAACGACTTATTTTGTTTAAAAAAATCTTCCAATAGCTCAAATAATGACACAGGGTTGCCCACTCTCACGCATCTGGCGTTTAAATAAAAAAAAATGCAACACAACACAAGGCTATGGGTTTGATTCCCAGGGAATGCATGACTTAATAAAATGTCCACCTTTTTTTAATTAATTATTTGTCAGGGACAATAGACAGTCAGAAAACTGCCCCTGAATTAGCTACAGAGCTAAATTTCACCTTCAATACAACTTAAGTCCCTTTGGATAAAATGATCCAAATGCATGATTGCAAATGTAAAGGATTGTTCATCGTAATCATACCTTGATGTTCAAGCCTGGTCTTTTAGGCTTACATACATTTTCAGATTTTTTCACAAGCATTAAGAAAAATGTAGTATATTAATTAGCATTATTTGTGTCCATCATCATTCATAGACATACAAAATTTATACATTTAACCAATGTTACTAACAGTACATTATATATTGTACCAGTTTTCTTTCCCTAGGACTCAAACCCATGAATTTGCTGTCGCGAGCACTATGCTTTAACAAGTAAATAACAGGAAACCTATGAAAGGGAAAGAAAAATATTAAAAATCAAATAAATATAAAGACGGCTGTACAGATGGAAAAAGGCCCTTAACATATGAATATAAAAAACAATAGTGAGCAAAATGCTTCCTTTTAATGTAGCAAGACATATTTTTTAAATTATTACAATTAATGTAATCATAATTAATTTAAATCATGTTTTTATAAACAAAATAAACATATTACCCATTCTGTATTTTTTGCTTTGTTAGTCTTTACTGTCTGTTAAAGTTCCATTAGCATCATTGTAAACTAGTGTAAATACATAGTTTTCTGCATTATTCCCTACACCAGCTCAATGAAGATTTTTCCCACTGTTAGTATTGTGGGTAAGGGATAGAGGATGTTGGACAGGCGGTCTTTATTTCAGCATGCTGGCACAGACGACGTGTGTGACATTGATCTCTGTGGCTTGAGTTCAGCCTGACCAGTACAATTTTGTGGATTTCAGTGCAATCTCCATTTATCATTTTCCACCAGGAGTTTAGCTTTTTTTACTACGACAGTTTCAGCATTTAAATCTGGGCCATTAGCTATACGGCTTTTATATAAATGATCTGAATTAGGGTAAAAGGAAGCATACACTGTTTTATGCACGGCATTTATTCATGTCACATCACTTCTGATTTTCTGGTGTCCTTCAATATAAATTTAAATAATATATATATATATATATATATATATATATATATATATATATATATATATATATATATATATATATATATATATATATATATATATATATATATATATATAAAATTACTTATTATACTCAGCTAAAATTTGTTATAAAATCTAATTAAATCGATTACTATGCATGCATCTCAATGACAAGTATATTCAAGTATCTCAATGATTGTCATTTTTATAAATTAAATTTTTAATATAAAAAATTATAAAAATAACAAAAACACAATTATTAAAAAAATCAAAATATTAATAAAAAAGTATTGTTATTTCAATGTCACTAAAGTATATTTGATAAGAAAATTAAGTATTAAAAGTATGAAATATATTATTAAATAAATAAAAATAATAAAACATGCACAATACATTAAAAAAGTTATAAAAAAAATAACAAAATTGATAACATTTGAACTAATATTGAAATAAAAAATAATTCAAAATAATGATTTTAACAAAGTATAATATGATCTTCATGGCAAAAAAAAAAAAACAGCAACAGCAACGGCAGATGATCTGTGGAATCATTCATGTCTGGAACCCAGACGCTGCAGTAAGTTTAACACTTCTGATCACTTCTGGTCTGATCACATCACTTACATTAAGCACAAGTTAAAGTTATAGTAATACTTGCTTTAGGAAACGCATGACTTATAATGACACGGTACTTTCTACTAGATACAGCAGCTCAAGTCTGTTCTTCTCATTTAACCGGACAGATGTTTTTCTGTGGTTGCTTTTGGGTAGGAAATGATCACAGATGATTGTGGCTACTGCTAAGAGAATCACAGTGTGTGAATTTGTCAAACATTTGCATCAGCAGAAACTGGAATTTCCTGCTCTTAGAGGAAAAAATAAGCAAGATTTAATGCCATTCGAGCATGCATTGAGCCCATAATGCCGTGCAATGTCCTAAAATGTAATACAGTTATTAAAGCGATAATCTTGGTTTTATAATTTCCCAACATTTCTCATCATAAACGACTTCCCCTTTCCTGATAAACCACATACAGCATCCAAAACATTATTTTTTTCGTGCTATAATCTATAATTAAAGTCCATATCTATATCAAAATCTATGTTTAATAAACTGAGTGTCTGTTTTTTTTTTTATTAAAATGCAGGTGAAAATATAGAGGTATACTGATAGAGAAGTCTATTATTAAGAAGCAGAAGGTATTTGGTAAAACACAAATCCTCCCTCGATCAGGACGTCTCTCCAAACTGGATGAAAGAGCAGGAGGAAGCTGTTCAGAGGTGAACAAGAGGCCGACAGCTGCAGGAATCTATGACAAAGAGTGGGCATTGTATGCGTGTGACAACAATATCACAGATTCTCCACAAATGTGGCTTGTATGGAAGGGTTGCAAGAAAAAAAGACACTCACAGTAAAGCATGGAGGTGGTGATGTCCTGTTATGGGGAGTTTCTCTTCAGCAGGGACTGGAGCACATAGCAGAACGGAGCACACAGTGGTTGAAGGAGAAAAAGGTGAATGTCTTTGCATGACCTCATGACTGGAATCCCACTGAAAATCTGTGGAATGACTTGAAGACTGGAGTCCACAAATGCTCGCCATCAAATAAACTAAATAGAGCACTTCTGCAAAGAAGAGTGGGGAAATATTGCAAAGTCTAGATGTAGAGTTGGTAGAGACAGAGACAAATCCCAACAGACTAAAGGCTGTAATTAAAGCAAAAGGTGGTTCAACAAAATACTGACACAATAGGCTGACCCTTTTTCCAACTCTGTGTTTTTATTTTTGTAGTTTTTGTCTGACATGTTGGTGCTATATCATTTACTTGGATGTTATAAGTTGCTCTGAGTCAATATAGCTGGATAAAACAAAAACTGTGTCTTGATTTCAGGCTGCAAAGCATCAAAATGTGATTATTTTAAAAGGGGGTGATTATTTTCTATACCCACTGTATATATTTTCTTTTCCTTGTCCATTTAAAAAATTTGGAAATTGAAATTATTAAATATCAGTGTTTGTTAAACTAAACCCATATATAAAAATATAAATATATTGATAAATATATATTTGAATTACATTTTATTAACACTACTATATTGAAAATATATCACTACATTCCATTTTAACTTTTTCTTCTGCTTTTTTTTTTTTACATTTTAAAAGGTATATATTTACAGTATATATTTTCAACCTTTCCCCCCATTTATTTTTTCAATGTATGAAATAAAAATACTGCCGAAGGGATATAAAACAGTTAACATAGTAATAATAAATTTGTAACTTTTTATTTTATTTATTTGAGCTGTGTGTTTTAATCAACATGAATCAACAGATACTTTCAGTTTTATCATGTCTCATCACAAAAGCTCCAGCACTTCCCCTTTCCTGATAAACCGCAGCGTTCAGAAGCACCGACACTTCCAGCAAAAGTCCTGCCTGGTTCCTTCTGCAGTAAATGATAATTATTATCTGTTTCAAAGGCTTTGAAAGAGCAGGAGGTTAATGAGTCAGAGAGCTCTTTCATGTGGTGGAGTCTGAACACAGGGGGTTCGGTGGACAGTATCTGCTGCATCTGGGTCCGGCGCAGCACACAGGGGCTGCAGAAGAGCATTGCAAACATTCCCTTCTAATTGTACACTTGTTGTCTTCAAAGGACAGAAGCTGTAGCCTAAGATTCATGGAATCTGGGATACAACAATAAGCCACACATCCGTCCAGCCCAAAGCCGCAGGCTATTTAAAGATAAAGTAGGCTGTAGTTTTTTGCCACTAAATGAAGCACCCACCCTTCCGCCGCGCTACATATTGGAAACAGATGCCGTTGGTTGTGACGCTCAGCTAATTTTTGTGGATTGTGATTTTTTTTTTTGACATAGATTACAGTTGGTTGCCTAAGCCAGCAAACTGATCACCATTTATAAAGACAATTCATTCCTAAACACACAGTTTAGCTCTGATATACGGTACAACAAACAGCTGCAAGCATAATGACTGTTTACAAACAGGTTGCAATTAGTCCCGCCTCCAAACTCACGCTATTGGTCAATGTTGGTCATGGTTAGTATTGTAGTTTAATAACTGGAAATAGTTAAAGGCGAACATTTTAATTAACAATAATTGCAAAGTAAAGCAATAAACCATTAGAGCTTTATTGATTATACAGTATGATTATTTGATCAGCGTTCAATAAATAGTTTAGCCCATACAGCACAATTTATTATTATTTATATCAATAATATATATTTAAAGTCCATTGTAGTTGTTTGTTTGTTAATTTATTTATTGCATTTTTTTTTTTTAAATGAGCCGAAACCTGGTAAAAGCATTAAGATTAAATATAAATCTTCAATAAAAAAAAAAAAAAATTATATATATATATATATATATATATATATATATATATATATTTAAATATATGTATATGTTTAAATTATATTTCAATATAATTTATATTGAAAATTATTATTATTATTATTTTGTACATTTTAAAATGAGGTTAAATGTGAAATATATGACTAGAGTAACATATAAATGTTTTTGACATATGGGTGTTATCTGGACTAATTGTTATCTGTTTATTGACATTTTACAGTGGCTATTGAGGATCTGGCGAACTCTACCTTTAATAAACTGCTAACATGCATTAAGAAGATCAGGCTGAAATGCATGACTGATCTGTCTATCAGCAGCTCTGCATCTCTCTTTCATTTGAGCTGACAGTGTAAGATCGATTCGCAGCTGTGTTGTGGGGTTTGCTACTGTGAGACGCTCCTACTTATACCATAATTACTGCATCTGCTCTGTATTTAAAGACCTCCAACTCAATGTTTTGACAACTTTACGGCCACACTTAACTGTCAGCGAAAGATCTGAAGTGTTCAGAGACATTTTTAGGGGGCAACAATCAGGGCGTGCAAATGTAAAGGCGTCAAACACACAATTTGGTTGTGCAGTGCATTAATGCAAACTTTCAGATGTGAAACAGCTGCCATTCATTATCCAGTGGTTGATCCTCATTAGACTTTCATTAGTCTTTCCTTTTCTACAGAACGATTTCTAATACTTGTGATAGATGTTTTTGCTGCTGTTTTCGCACCACAGTGATGTCACTTCCTGGAGGATGATGTCACTGAGGGTTGTGCTAGTTCTAGGGACAGTTTATTATGAATCTATTATATGAAGTACTTTGAATTACCATTGAATTACCTTTTTTTTTATAGTACTTTTTATTTATAATAATAATAATTAATTCATTACATTTTATATAGCGCTTTTCTAGGCACTCAACTATTTACTTGTATTATATATATATGTATATATATATATATATATATATATATATATATATATATATATATATATATATATATATATATATATATATATATATATGTAAGGCCAAGAATATTTCCTAATAAATAAACAAGTTTTATTATATAAAAATTTATTTCAGCTAGTTGTCGAGACATATTTCAAATTTTTATTTAGTTTAACCTAATGTAGCAAAATAACTAAAACTATAAAACAAATTACTGACACACACACACACACACACACACACACACATATATATATATAATATTAATACTTCAAAATATTATTTCAAAAAACTAATAATATCACAATGATACGAATATAAAACTGATGTCCTGATGTGCCAAAAATGAACATCCACTCAATTCAAACAAGTCAAAATTAAGATTCCTCCATGTTTACCTAAAAGTGATAAAAAATATTATGGTTATCATATAATTTGTAATAAACTGTATTGAAAAAATAATAATAAATTGGCATGTCACAGGTCACCACAAAAAACAAAGCACAATTAGAAAGTGTCAGGCTACATTCCATCACACACGGTTTCTACGCCCAGTCCAGAATTATCTTGTTGCAAAAGGTTGAAAGGAAAGATCTGAATGAAAGGCAAGAATATAATCATCTCTGCATGTGATGCAACCCATCCGAGGATTTACAGGCCGACATGTGAGGGCAAGCGTTTTTACACCCACAGAAGAAAAAGAAAAAGCTGCCAATCTCTGAGACGTGAAGAGGACATGCTGGACTCTAAAACAAAAAGACAAGCATCCTTTGTGTCCAAACCCACACGTCCCAGTGCATCTTGGGACACGCAATGTGGGCAAGGTGTGTAAACACATCAGGGTGTGCTGTCATCGCTTTCAAGTGTTGCTGGTGAATACATTATTAAAACAGTGGAGGGAAAGTACATCTCCTGAATGGGACGCTAACATGCAGAAGCTTGAATCCCGCAGTGGTACTGTACACACACGTCCCACTCAGGACCACAGGCAGGTGTCTGCGGCCGGGGGGCTTTGGGAGAGCTGCCAGATGATTTTGTTTAGAAAGACAATAAGAGCAGTGAGGTTTCAGGTTTCTGAGGATGCAAACTAAGACACCGCATCTTTGCGGCAGAAGTTGGGAGTTTTGCCCGTTGTGTCCATAAAGAATAACTGTTAGCCAAACAATATGCTTATTATGGAGAATGTGTGTGTTTTTCTTACCGCAGTCGGCCACAGGTGGTTCGGCGAGGGAAGTTTTGTGTGACATTTGATGGTTTTGTTCTTCTCTTCCTGACTGTGTTTGTGAGAAATGAATGTTGCTTTTCAGAAAAATGTAGTATGCTCCAAAGCTTGAGGTCGGTGAGATTTTATAATGTTTGTATGCTCACCGAGCCTGAATTTATTAGATAAAAAAACAGTAAAAACTGTAAAAATATGAAATATTATTTAAGTTCAAAAGAATCTATTTTCTGTGTGAATATATGTTAAAATGTTATTTATTCCTGTAAACAAAGCTGGATTTTCTGATTATTATCAATGTTGAAAACAGTTGTGCAGCTTCATATTTTAATGGAAACCATGAATTTTAAACTGAAAACAGTTTTTTTGCAATAATATTTAACAATATTACGTTTTTAATTGTATTTGTGATTAAAAATAAAATTAAATGCAGCCTTGGTGACTAGAAAAGACTTCTT
This sequence comes from Carassius auratus, assembly GCF_003368295.1. Lineage (NCBI taxonomy): Eukaryota > Metazoa > Chordata > Actinopteri > Cypriniformes > Cyprinidae > Carassius > Carassius auratus. The sequence continues at coordinate 15,399,248 of NC_039284.1, forward strand.
TCTAAAACATTAATGCTGATAATATAATCAAGGTTGAAAACAGTTGTGCTGCTTCATATTTGTGTGAAACTGTGATATATTGTTATTTTCAGGATTCTTAGATGAATAGATAGTTCAAAAGAACAGCATTTCTTTGAAATGGGAATCTTTTTTAACATTATAAATGCCTCTACTGAAACTTTTGAACTATTAAATGCATCCTTGATTAATACAATTATTTCGTAAAAAAAAAAAAAAAAAAAATTCAAAAACATTTCAAAAGCTTTCAAAGCTTTTTTTTAAAGGAAAACTGCAATACGTATGCATTTTCTCACCTCATATTGTTATAAATCTCTGATTTCTTTTTTGTATTCATTTTAATAGAGTTCACATTGCTCTCTCCTCCACACAACAAAAA